>NC_082729.1:34120620-34223120 GCF_030144855.1 Hypanus sabinus | reverse complement strand
CTCCCTCTCCAAAGCCTCCACATCCTTGCTTTAATAGCAGCCCATTCCAGGCACCTTCCACTCTCTGTGTAAAAATAAAACCTGCTCCTTACATCTCCTTGGAGTTTACTCCCCTCTCACCTTGCATGCATTACCCCTAGAACACGACATTTGGTCCCTGCGGATAAAGATACCAGCTTTCTACCTTCATATTTTTGTAAGCCTCAGTCAAGTCCATCCTCAGCCTCAACTGCATGCTCATGGTATGCGCAGGCTTGGCCCTGAGCTTTCTGCAATGCCGTATCCAAACATGGATTTACAACTGCTACAAAAAAGGCGGCGTACAGAGAAGAAGCTAAAGAGAGCTGGGCAACGCACATCAGTGCCCACGGTCTTCTACAGTGGACATGGTTGAGAGCATCCTAACAGAGAGCATCACTGCTTGGCACAGAAACTTCACTGCAGTGGACAGGAGGTTTCGTCTAAAGTGCCAGACACATCAGCAGCACCCAACTACTCACCATCAAGGACCCGTGTACAGAAAGGTGCTGGTCACCAGCATCATGAAGGATCCCCCCCCCACCACCCTCCTGTTTGTCCAGCTCCCGTCAGGGAGGAGGCTATGTAGCATCCATGCCAGGGCCATCATTATCTTCATCATTATGCTCCGTGTTGTATGACGCAGCCAGTCACGGTCTTCGACCATCATTTTCCTTGACAATTTTCTTTACAAAAGTAGTTTGCCATTACCTTCTTGTGGGCAGTGTCTTTACAAGATGGGTGACAACCCCCCCCCCCACCCCGAGCCATTATCAATACTCATCAGGGATTGTCTGCCTGGCGTCAATGGTCACATAACTGACAGCTCATGCGACCGTCCACCACCTGCACCCATGGCTTCATGTGACTGTGATTGGGAGGGGGTGGGGCTGCTAAGCAAGTGCTGCACCTTGCACAAGGGTGACCTGAAGGCTAGCAGAGGAAGGAAGTGCCTTACATGTCCTCGGGTAGAGACGTATCTCCACCCTGCCACCCCATGCCAAGACCGCTAGACTCAAAAACAGTTACTTCCACCAAGCCATCACTTCCACCCATTAACCCTCCCCACCAAACCCCAACATCACTACATCTACATCATTCATTCCTCAGCACCCTTCATTCCCCCATGCGCTTCTACTTCACGCGTACATTGCGTTTTATAGAATTTATTGTGTCTATTGACCCGGAGCAAAAATGATTTTGTTCTCCCTTACACCCAGGTTCTGAAGCATGACAATAATTAATCTTGAGTCTTGAATCTGTACACTATAATGGACACTTACATCTCACATTCAGGACGATGGAGCTTTCCAGTCGATGACTCGTCTCAAAATAATCCACCGTACAGCGAATGGTTTGCCCGTGGAGATCAAATGACGGAGTGAAGGTCAGCACATTGGAGATCTCCCTACTCGACTGCTCCCCGAGCTCGTTGACGGTGGAATTGGCCAGCTCACTCCAGGTTAGAGAGGGACGGTGCTCAGGGCAAGTATAGAGAGCCTTGCAGACGATATTCACCCGAGTGCCTTCAGTTAGAGTGTCCGGCAGCAGGATCTCTGGTTTGTCAGGAACCTCTGGGGAACAGGAAGTTCTGGAGAATTACCACACAGGGAAATCTGTGAGACATCCAAGGAAGACTTTTTTCTTTCTCCCCCATCTCCAGCAAACTACCTGAGAAGGTGGCAGATGCCAGGAAGCTGCACCACTTCGAGGGAACTGGACGAGTAAGCCAAACACCTTCTTTGCCTGTCTACCTGCATCAGCAACCTTTCAGGAAACCATGTAGGGTGATCACAAAAATAAGCTTTAAAGATAATACAGTTGTGACAGTTGACAGTTTAACCACCAATATTGACTGAGACAACACTGTCAGTTGTAAAAATGCCATTCCTTGTTTCCCTTGTCTCCACCTCATCTGTCCTCAGGATGGCACTTTCCATTCCAGAACTTCCAAGTAGAGGAGTTCCTGAGCTTTCTGGTTGACATGCTTGAACCAGGATAGGCTGCTGGTGGTGTAACATAGTAGATGGGACAAGGTAGAAAACCATTTCAGCACAGACTAGATGGGCCAAAGGACCTATTTCTGTGCTGTAGTTCTCTATGACTCTAAGCCTCCATGATTCAATGTGCCAATCCTTCCCTTCAGAGCCCCATGACTCTATGGACCCACTAAAGCTCCTGTCCTTTGATAACCTCAGCACTCCAGATACTCTTATTATCAGCTGGAGATTCCACCAATCAGTGTGGTCAGTGATGCCACACACTATCCACAAGAGCAGTCACGAAGGATACATGGTCCTTAGCTAAGGGCCCCTTACCTTGAAAGATGGTAATGATGTCCTGGCATTGGAGAGAGTCCAGAGGAGGTTCAAAAGAAGTGAAAGGGTTAATGTATGTGGAACGCTTGAAAGCTCTGGGCCAGTACTAGTTGGAATGAAGGGGTATCTCATACAAACTGACTGAATATTGAAAGGCCTAGATAGAGTGGACATGAAGAGGACGTTTCTATAGTGAGAGAGTCCAGGACTGGAATGCACAGCCTCAAAATGCAAGGATGTCAATTTAGAACAGAGATGAGGAAGAATTTCTTTAGCCAGAGGGTGGTGAATCTGTATTAATTACCACTAGACAACTGAGGAGGCCAAGTCATTAGGTATATCTAAAACTGAGGTTGATCGGATCTTAGTCAGTAAAGGAGCTGAAGGTTACGAGGAGAAGGCAAGAGAAGGGCGTTGAGAGGGATGGTAAATCAACCATGATGGAATGGAAGTGCAGACCTGACGGGCTGAATGGTCCAACTCTGCTTAAAGTTTTGGTATTAAGATGTGACCACATGAAGAAGCCATGTACCAATACTATCTTCTGTATTTCTATGGAAAGAGTCTCACCAAGAACCTGGAGTTGGACGGGTGTTGTATAGGTGTAAGAGTTGAACCCTTCCAGTTCCACGTAGAAGAAGTAGACGTCACTGTCCGAGCGTCTGAGGTTATCGATCCTCAGCGAGCAGTCCCTCTCGCTCAGGTTTCCAACAATCTTAGCTCGCCCCTTAAATTCGGACATCCTGTAGTCGGGGTTTTTTGTGTAACACACAGTGTACTTCCAGTAATACCAGTACTTGAACCAGGCCCCGTGGACGGACTGGTAAGGGTTCGAGGGGAAGTCGAAAGAGCAGGGGATCACCACGCAAGACTTGCTGATGGCGCGGTGGGGGAGGGCCCTCATGGTCCATTCGCTCGGCAGCACCCCTGCAATGGAAAGGGGACCAGAAAAGATGATTCAAGATTCAACATTGTTTAATGCCATTTTCAGTACAGAAGTGAAAAGGAGAACGAAATAATTCTTACTCCAGATCCGATGTTGCACAAAAAATACAATAAGATAAAGAATGCATAATTTGAAAAGCACAATAAATATAAATATATAAGATAGCTTCTGCACTTAGATTGAATGTATATGACCATAACGTGATGCTAGGCACAGGAGTCTCTGTACATAAGGTGACTTTGACAAGAAATGATAAGGTTCTGGTGGTTGGCAGTATGAAAGGGTATGTTAGTCGGTGGGGATGTTGATCAGCCTTACTGCTTAGGGAAAGTAACTGTTTTTGAAGCTGGAGATCCTGGCGTGGATGTTAAGTAACCTCATTCCTGGTGGGAGTGAGACAAGTAGTTTATGAGCAGGGTGGGTGGGATCCCTCATGATGTTACTGGCCCTTTTCTAGTACCTTTCTGTATATAGTTGAGGTCTGATCCATCTCCCCAGAAACCGCTGTCACCTCAGCGGTGTCCTTTACCTGTTGATGAAGTGAGTGGCCTATCTGGTCCATTAGTATCGCGCTTGTTTTTAATATGCACCCATTTGCCACAATTTTTGGTAGCTCCTGTAACTACTAAAGTGGCCACTTAGTGGATGTTCATAGTCTCCTGCTGCTGTAGCCCATCCACTTCAAGATTCGTTGTGCTGTGCATTCAGAGATGCTCTTCTGCATCTGTTGCAAGGCGAGTTTATTTGAGTTACTGTCACTTTCCACTCAGTTTGAACCAGCCTGGCCATTCTCCTCTGACCTCTCTCATTAACTAAATTTTTCACCCACAGAACTGCTGCTCCCTGGATGCTTTTGGTCCTTGCCTCATTCTCTGTAAACTCTAGAGACTGCTGTGTAGGGAAATCCTAGGAGATCAGCAGTTTCAAACAACCCCGTCTGACACCAAAAATCATTCTACAGTGAAAATCACTTAGGTCACATTTCTTCTCCATTCAGATGTTTGGTCTCAACAACAGATGAACCTCTTGACCATGTCTGCATGCTTTTATGCACTGAGTTGCTGCTCCATGATTGACTGATTAGATATTTGCATTAATGAGCCGGTGTACATAATAAAGATGTCATTGATTGTATATCAACATCTTGGATGTACAAGACATAGTACGTCGGTCTGCAGCTGACATGGAAGATGGCATCTCAGGTGGTGTAAACAGTGATCGCAATTCACGGAAGGAATAGGAAATTAAGTTTAGTTTAAATAAGTACGAGGTGTTGCACCCTGTGGAGTCAAACCAGGGTAGGACTTCCACAGTGAATGGCAAGGCCCGGGCCAATATCAGAGAACAGAGGGACCTTGGGGTACAGGTACATGATCCCTGAGAATGGCTTCATAGCTAGACGGGTCAGTGAAGAAGGTTTTTGGTACACTGGCCTCATTAGGTCAGGGCACTGAGTGCAGGAGCTGAGTTGGACAAGATGCTGGTGAGGCTGCACTGTATGTACCCTGTTCAGTTTTGGTCACCCTGCTGTTGGGAAGATGCCAGAAAGCTGGAAAGAGTGCAGGGAAGATTGACCAGCGTTGCAACAACTCAAGGGAGTGAGTTATACGGAAAGATTGGGACTTCATTCCTTGGATCAGAGGAGACTGATGAGTGCATGAAATAAATAAGGAGCACAGATAGAGAAAAGGCAGTCACTTTTTCCCCAGGATTGGGGAATCAAGAACAAGAGGGTACAGGTTTGAGATGCGAGGGGAGAGATTTAACGGGAGCTTGGCGGACAACATTGTCAGCCAGAGGGTTCAGAAGAAGGTTCAGAAGATTCAGGTTTAATATCACCAGCATACAGTATGTCATGAAAATTTATATTATGAGTCCTCGTTTATTGTCGTTTAGAAATGCATGCATGCATTAAGAAATGATACAATGTTCCTCCAGAGTGATATCACAAAAAAACAGGACAAAGCAAAGACTCACACTGACAAATAAACCCCACATAATTATAGCATATAGTTACAGCAGTGCAAAACAATACCATAATTTGCTAAAAGCAGAACGTAGGCACGGTTTAAAAAAAAGTCTTAAGTCCCGATCGACTTCAATAGTCCCGATATCAGGCAGCAAAAGGGAGAAACTCTCCCTGCCATAAACTTCCAGGCACCGACAAAATTGTTCTTTGTGGCAGCCGTACAATATAATACCTAATTAAAAAGATAAAAACTGAATTACTGTGGTTTGTGTGGTTGAATTAAATAAGAAGCGCAAAATAAAAATCAAAAAGGTAGTGAGGCACTGTTCATAGGTTCAATGTCCATTCAGAAATTGGATGGGGGAGGGGAAGAAGCTGCTTCAGAATCAGTGAAGGTGGTCCATATATGGAATGAGCTGCCAGAAGTGGTAGGTGCAAGTACATTATTACTTAAAAGACACTTGGACAGTTACACAGATGGAAAAGGCTGATAAGAGTGTGGTCCAGCGTTGAGCAATGGGAGCTAGATTGCATGGGCAACTTGGTTGGTGTGTTTGGGCTCCAAGGGTCTAATGTGGGGCAAATGGGAATAGCTTGGAAAGGCTCCTTGCACAGCACGAATGAAAGGGGGCTGCTTCTGTGCCGTGTGACTCTATAATACTGGGGCCTCAGATAGAAAAAGGTCACGAGAAGTCAATCTTGGATAAAAAGGGTGACACGGGGTTTGCAGTTTTATGAGCCTTGCCCCCAGTCATTCTCTGGGCATTTTCATTTGCGAGGGTGCTCAGTTGCAATGATACCTTGGAGAAGGGATAGGAGGAAAAGAGACTTCCCGACCATCGTCCACTCGAGTACGCCGTCAGTCACCCGCTCCCAGGGGCTCTGGAAGAGAAAGCAGTTCAGTCAGCTTCAAGTTTATTGCTAGTCGACTGGGAACATGTAAACAGCTCAATGAAACGAAGTTCCTCTGGAACCAAGGTGCAAAACGCAGTACGTCACACGCAGTGCATAAATTAGTTATACAGAGTATTAAATAACATTCTGTGGACGTACATGTTGACGTAAAGTGCACGTGTACAACAGTATTACAGCTACTGGTGCTGTCATAAATAATATGTACCGGGTGGCAGCAGGGCGTTCAGCCTGAGAGAAGAAGCTGTTACCCAGCTTAACAGTCCTTGTTCTAACACTTCGGTACCTTCCGCCTGACAGTAGGGATCAAAGAAAGTGGAACAGATAGAATGGGTCCTTGACAATACTGAGGGCTCTGCATAAAACAATGCTTCTGAGGCGTGTCCTGGGGGGTAGGAGTAGAGAGATCCTGATATTACCCTTAGCAGTTCTTACAATCTTCAGCAGGGTCTTGTGGTCCAATGCTCTGCCATTTCCGTACCAGATGATGAAACAGCTGGTCAGAACCCTTCCTGTCCACAGACTAGAGCAGAGGCACAAAGCCATCAAATGTTTTTTTTTTAATTAACCGCTTCATCTCTGGATCATTCATGTGAACCTTCTCTCAAACCGTTCCAATGCCAGACTATCTTTCCTTAGATAAGGGTTCCAATCATGCTCAACAAACTCCAAGCATCCGACCAATGCTTCAGCATTATGTCCTTGTATTGTGTACTAGGTATTGCAGTAGCAATTGATCTTCCTCTCTCCCTCCATTCATCCATCCATAATTAAGTAGTCCATGAGCTAGATTGAATGGAGACTGAACAAACTCTTTCCAAGGTTGACTGGAGGCCATGGGCAACAGCAGCCAGGATGAATGGATCTGTCAGGATCTGTGGTGAGCTTGTCACCATCGACCAAGTACTGAAAGTAGATCAATACCCTCTGCCCAGGATAAAGGATACTTTTGGAAACTTTTCTGGAGGGAAAAACTTCAGCAAAGTCGGCTTAGCTGAGATCTAACTAAGATGGAAGAGGAGTTGAAAGTGTTTCTCACCATAAACACTCACAAAGTCTTTTTCACTACAATATGCTTACTTTTGGAGTAACATCTTCATGTACTGTGGCAGAAATTTATGAACCAGGTGCTGCAAGGCTGTCCGGGTACTCAGTGTTACCTAATTACCGGTAGGGATGACAAGGAGCAGCTCCAAGATCTCAAGACAGTGTTAAAACAATTAGAAAAATATGAGTTCAGAGCACAGCAGAACCTGTCTGAATTTTTTAAACCAAGCATCACATACTACGGTCACACAATCGATGCTCAAGTTGTGTGGCCAAGTGGTTAAGGCTTTGAGCTGGCGATCTGAAGTTCAATAGTTCAAGCGTGTGTATCCTTGAGCAAGGCACTGAACCACACACTGCTCCTGCACATTTATAGCCCAGTTTGCGGTGGTTGGTGCAAGACAAACATGAGAAAATTGAAGCAGAGGTAGGTGCCCCAAGACCAAATGACGTGTCACTGTTGCGGTCCCATATAGAATTAGTCAATTACTATAACAGGTTCCTGTCAAACCTAGCTATTGTGCTGTCCTCCCTTGAACTCGTTACTACAGATCAGGAAGAAATAGCAGTGGACGAAGCAGTGTGAGGTGGCTTTGAAGGTAGATGGGCCTGGTAGCATCAGGCACTGTACTCATACATTATGATCTATTATCAGTGAAGTTTGCCACATCATCCAGTGAAGCTTGCCTGTAGCGCCTCCCCTCATGCTATAGGTGCAAACATGTCACATGTTATGAAGGAAGGAAGTGAACGCCCCATAACCTGTGCATCATCTTCCCTTACCACTGCAGAGAAAAATTATGTACAGATTGACAGAGAGACCTCGAGTCTAGTTTAGGGTGGAAAATGTTCCAACCAATACTTGTATGGGAGAGAATTTAACCTCATTACTGATCATCAACTGCCAGAGTCAATTTTCAATTCACAGAAAGGTGTTCCACTAACAGCAGCCACACAAGTGCAGAGATGTGCTCTGTTTATTGGAAGACACCATTATATTATTAAATTCAAGAGGACAACTAATCATGGAAATGCTGATGAATTGTCCTGTTTAACTTTCTAAAAGGAAATACCTGAAAAATTTACAAAAGACAACATTCTTTAATGCAAATCAAAAGATTCCCTATTACAGTAGTGATAACCCAAAGAATAACCAAAAAAAAAACCTCACACTGCTTCAGGTCCACATGGCAAATCAAATGGCTGGAATGTGCAGCAGAAGCCCCAGTTGCCCCAGTTTTACCAGTGCTGAGATGAACTTGCCCTTCCCAAAGATTGCTTTATTGAGTTTGAGAGCTGTTGTACCATCCAAGCTGAGGGCTAAAGTGTTGGAGGAGCTACCTAGCGGTAATCTAGATGTGGTTTAAATGAAAGCATTAGCTCAAAGCTTAGTCTGGTGGCCTGGGATAAATCAGCAGATCAAGCAGCTTGCCATACACTGTAAGGGATGCCAACACGTCCAGAAGATGCCAAGAGCAGCGCCTCTCCACCCGTGGGAACGGTCTGCATTACCCTGGCAGAGGATGCCCTGTGGATTTTCACTGGCACAGGTTTTGTGGTAGTAGTGGATGAAGCTACAAAGCAGCCTGACATGTTCCCAGTAGCCTCCACTATCCCCTCAAGCACTGTTGAAGTGTTGAGAAGATTCTTTGCAAGGTCTGGTGGTCCAGAACACTTAGTCAGTGACAATGGATCACAGTTTTTGGTGGAACAGCTTCAGTCATCCCTGAAAGTAAATGGAGTAAGACATTTTACATCTGCAACGTACCACCCAGCTGCAAATAACTTGGCGGAAAGCTTCTGGATTCTGAAGAACGCAGAATACACTGCACTAACACTGAATCAGAAGCTCATCAATCTCCTCCTTGCATATCGTAGTGCAACACCTTCGGCAACCGGCAGCTCACCAGCTGGACTGGCCCTAGTGTTTGGATCTCCTCAAGCCCAATCTCAGCAGGACAGACAGCTGAGACAAATTGAGGGCGCCTCAGACAAAGCAACCCTGGCGAGGGACTGCAGTGACGATCTACAGCGGGTACTCAGAAAGGTGAATAACTGAACTAAACCGTTCCCTTACACAGTGGAGATGGTGTCTGATATCAACTGGAGACGACCAGTTGTGGACAACAGAGTCAATTATTAGAGCACAGAGGTGGATAGAGTCCCTGTAGTCCCAAAGTCAACTTCAGCAACTACCATATTCTGAGGAGGCCACAGAACCTAGAATTGTTTCACAGCTGTAAGTTTCACCTGCCAAGCAGAGTGATCCCCCTTGTCAGGGAATACATTATCCCACAAGAATAAGATAACCCCCACAGCCTTTAGGCCTGGATGGTACAACATAAATTTGCAATACTGTGGATATCTGTACAGCAGTTGTATTATATAATATACCGTGTATACAATGGAAATACATGCTATATTGAATTGGAATTTATAACTAAGCAGGGGGAGTGTTGTTTATTTTATATTTCGGTAGTATTTGAGTAATATTGTTTGATTAAGCATTCTTGTTCATTTAACTAATTCGTTACAGATTATATGTAAACATAACAGAATTGCATACATCATGGCACTACCAAATGATACATGCGCCCCTTGCTCGGAGTAAAAACGAACTAAAACTCTCATGTCTTGGGCTCCCATCTTTTTCTATTGTGTCCAATGCTCCCAATACAGCCTGCTCTACATTGTTGAGGCCCACAGTAAAGTGGGGTGGCCACTTAGTTGGGTATCTCTGCATGATACGCCACAAGCGGGACTGCCCGATGGCCTAAATTCCAATTCTCACTCCAATTCCGATGTGTCAGCCTCCTCCAGTGCCACAATAAGGTGGAGCGACACCCTATATTCCGTCTGGTTAGTCTCCAACTTGATGGCATGAATACTGATTTCTCATGCTTGTAAACAGATTCCCCTTCCCGCTCCCATCCCTCTATTCCACACCATGACCTTTTACTTCTCCTCACCTGCCTGTACTTGCCTCTGGGTCCCCTCTTCCTTACCTTTCTCTTACGGTCCGCTCCCCTCTCCTATCAGATTCCATCTTCTCCAGTTCTTGACCTTCCCCACCTACTTGGCTTCAGCTATCACCCTCCAGCTCATCTCCTTCTCCTCCTCCCACCTTTTTCTATTCTGGCATCTTCCCCCTTCCTTCTCAGTCCTGAAGAAGGGTCTCGGCCCAAAACATCGACTATGTATTCATTCCCGCAGATGCTGCCTGACCTGCTTGATTTCCTACAACTCTGTGTGTGTGTGTGTGTGTGTGTGTGTGTGTGTGTGTGTGTGTGTGTGTGTGTGTGTGTGTGTGTGTGTGTGTTGCTTTGGATCTCCAGCATCTGAAGACTTTCTCTTGTTCTTGTAATTACTTTTAAAGTAACACTTTGCCCTTACATTCTAGTCCTCAGAGAATGGCAGGTGCATGGAATATTCTGCCATGAGTGGTGGTGAAGTCACCTACGACAGAGGCAGTTAATAGGCTCTTAAAATAGGCACTTTGATATCCAAAGAATGGAGAGATGTGGACATTTTATAGTCAAAAAGGGATTGGTTTAGTTAAACATTTAGTTGCTAGTTTAAGTTAGCACGACATTAATTTAGCTGCAGGGCCTGTCCTCGAGCTGTACTGTTCCACGTTTGATATTCTAAAGTCAATGTTACAAGGAAATATGCAATTCCTTCAGGTAACCACTAGAATCCAGTACCTGGGAGAATTTATTTTCCCATTCAGAGTCTCCTGGAACCTTCCAGAGAGAATCTGGTTTAGTTTCAGATGCTTCTTCCCAAGGAAAACAGCAAGTAGGAAAGATAACCGACTCCACGATCCACATACTGAGGAACCAAGTCAGGACGAGGCTGTTTGGAATCTTGTTTTGCCGACTGAAGAAGAGCAATTGAAAAGATTTTCTGAAGGGGTCATTGGGGAAGAGTGATCGAAACTTACACTCTCAAAATCTATTAAATTCAAAACATGTTCAAAAATCATATCAGAAGAAAGAGGCGATTTACAAGAGCGGTGGGCTCTCAGAAAATAACTTCTTCTTCTCAGGACCATCTCCCTGACTGGGGCAAAGACTGCCCACAGGAGCTGGCCAAGAGTCCTCTGTCCTGGGCCAGCCTTTCAAGTCATCCACAGGTGAGACCCATCTTCAAAGATCCAGGGATAAGGACTTTGGAGTATCTGTTACTGTTTCTGTACCTCAGAATTTTTATGGAATGGGGTTCCTAGGCCCATGCCCAACCCTCCTTCTTTTACAGCTGGGCTTGGCAATGCCCATGGGGGAGTTGCAAATAACTCATGATCTTATTATTTAATATTATTATTGTTATTTTTTTCTCAGCTCAAGCTGATAAAACCTAAGGTACAGGCATGGACAAGCACACTTATTTCTCAAATGCTAGGAACTTTCAGCCTATTCTGGTGGTGTTTAGTATTGTGGACTTCTAAAGATCTGCATAGATATTGTTGTGTAGCCCTAAGTGTTTAATGCTATTGTGTTGTGCCTTTGGGATGACGCCAGTTGTAGATATCGGGACAACGTATAACTTGTTCATGTTCCATAGTCTTTCAATTTCCTCTGTTAATTCAGCATATCTCTGGTGTTTTTCACATACTGATTTATGTAAGTTATGTGTGTTTTAAATGACTATATCTATTAAGTAAGTCATTCTTCCATGTTTATCCTGTAATAATAGATCTAGACATTCATTATGGATTGTCCTATCTGCAATAATGGATCAGTCATAATATAATTAGTGGGACTCTGTTCTAGAAATGGATCAGTCCTATATTTATAATAATTTGTGATTTTATTTATGGATTTGTATTTTATACAAGATTTTTTTTAATTCTCATGGTTGCCTATGTAAGCAATTAGATTGAGTTAAACTGCTAAAGGATCCTGTAATCTGTTGGATTGGTTCTGGTTTCACTTGGTAATTTCGGCATTTATTGTCTTGAATTTGTTGGCCTTTTATAGTGTATTTCGATCACTTTCTGTGTCCTGTATTGCTGTTACTATTCCTTTTTTCAATTCGCATAATTTGCCTTTTGCACATTGCTTGCTTTTTGACAATATTTTTATGTGCCATTTTCCGTTCATTCTAAAATGTTTTTTCACTATTTGCTGTGAATATCCTCAAAAAGAATGCACCTCAGGGTAGTCTATGGTGACATGTACTTTGATAATAAGCTTACTTGGATCTTTGAACTTTGAAAAGAATGACAGTGGCTATGGTGAACTGTCAACGACTTCATGCAGAATATGTATTTATTTAAGGCACAAGACCACAAGAGGAAGCATGATTTTTCTGTGCCTGAAACATTTTCAACACAACACCATCGAATAATGATACTTAAATTTCCCAGAAATGACATTCTAAGGATTGGGAGCACGTGGAACTTAGTCATGCAATCATTGATTCGCACAGTTTTGCAACAGGCCCTTCGGCCCAGCCAGATCATGCCATTCCCTTAAACCAATTCAGCACCTAAAGTCTGCTCCGCCATTCAATCGTGGCAGGGTTTTTTTCAACCTCGTCTCACACCTTCTCCCTGCAACCCTCTTTCACATTAGCAATCTCTGACTTAAATGTGACTTGGAGTAACACCAAAGACCCTCGCAAATGTCTACAGATGTACTATGGAGAGCACGTTAACAGGTTGTGTCACCATCTGGTATGGAGGGGCCATTCCAAAGGATTGGGGAAAGCTGCAGAGAGCTCCATCCTGGGCACTAGTCTCTCCAGCATTGAAGACATCTTGCCCACAGAAGGCAAAGAGTGTTTGTAGACGGGTCATATTCTGCACAGAGGTCGGTCACCAGTAGGGCGCCTTAGGGTTCTGTTCTGGGACCCTTACTCTTCGTGATTTTTATAAATGACCTGGATGAGGAAGTGGAGGGATGGATTAGTAAGCTTGCTGATCACACAAAGGTTGGAGGTGTTGCGGATAGTGTGGAGGGCTGTCAGAGGTTACAGTGGGACATTGATAGGATGAAAAACTGGACTGAGAACTGGCAGATGGAGTTCAACCCAGATAAGTGTGAAGTGGTTCATTTTGGTAGGTCAAATATGATGGCAGAATATAGTATTATTGGTAAGACTCTTGGCAATGTGGAGTTTCAGAGGGACCTAAGGGTCCTAGTCCATAGGACACTCAAAGCACCTGCTCAGGTTGTCTCTGTTGTTAAGAAGTCGTATGGTGTATTATGGTGTATTTTCATCAATCATGGAATTGAATTTAGGAGCTGAGAGGTAATGTTGCAACTATATAGGACCCTGGTCAGACCCCACTTGGAGTACTGTGCTCAGTTCTGGTTGCCTCACTACAGGAAGGATATGGAAACCATAGAAAGTGTGCAGAGGGGAATCAGAAGGATGTTGCCTGGATTGGGGAGCATGCCTTATGAAAACAGGTTGAGTGAACTCGGCCTTTTGTCCTTGGAGCGACGGAGGATGAGAGGTGACCTGATAGAGGTGTATAAGATCATGAGAGGCATTGATCATGTGGATAGTCAGAGGTTTTTTCCTAGGAGTGAAATGGTTGTTTTAAGAGGACACAGGTTTAAGGTGCTGCGGGGTAGATACAGAAGAGATGTCAGGGGTAATTTTTTTTTTTTTTGCTCATAGAGTGGTGAGTGCATGGAATGGGCTGCCGGTAACGATGGTGGAGGCGGATACGATAGGGTCTTTTAAGAGACATTTAGATAGGTACATGGAGCTTAGTAAAATAGAGGTCAAAAGGTAACCCTATAAGATAGGGACATGTTCGGCACAACTTTGTGGGCTGAAGGGCCTGTATTATGCTGTAGATTTTCTATGTTTCTATCTTCAAGTGGCAATACCTCAGAAAGGCAGCATCCATCATTAAGAACCCCCACCACCCAGGACATGCCATCTTTTCATTGCTGCCATGAAGGAGGAAGTACAGGAACCTGAAGAAACACAGTTTGCAGGAACAGCTTCTTCCCCTCTGAAATGAGATCTATGAATTTACAATGAACCAGCTTTGTAGCTAAACCACATGTAAAGGGAAGGAGCTCAACTTGGTTGTCAGAGGCTATATGAGAGACCTGCCATTGGAAGCATTATATAGATAGTGGGATATCTCCACTACCACCCACAGCTATAACAACCTTAAGGAACCAAATTACATGCATATACTTATATTATGATAAAATAGAAAATAGAAATACAAAATAGAAAAAAAACTGAGCTGGTACTTTTTCCTCGGCTCCAATCTCCTGCCTTTCTACATTACTCCTTTATTCCCTGATTAATCAAGAATCTATCAATCTCTGCCTTAAATATATAAAATAACTTGGCCTCCACATCCACCTTTGGCAACAAATTCCACAGATTCATCACTCTCACGCTAAAGTTCCTCATCATCTCCATTCTAAAAGGACGTCCCTCTGTTCTGAGGCTGTGTTCTCTGGTCTTTGACTCCACCACCATAACAAACATTGTCTCCACAACTGTCCTATTGAGGCCTTTCAACAGTCGATGGGTTCCAATGAAGCCACCCTTCATTAAGAACATAAGATATAGGAGCAGGAGTCAGCCATCTGGCCCATCGAGCCTGTTCCACCATTCAATAAGGTCATGGCTGATCTGGCCATGGACTCATCTCCACCTACCTGCCTTTTCCCCATAAAACTTGATTCACCTACTTTGCAAAAACCTATCTTAAATATATTTACTGAAGTAGCCTCCACTGCTTCATTGGGCAGAGAATTCCACTGATTCACCACTCTCTGGGAAAAGCAGTTCCTCCTCATCTCCATCCTAAATCTACTCTCCCAAATCTTGAGGCTATGTCCCCTAGTTCTAGTCTCGCCTACCAGAGCAAACAACTTTCCTGCCTCTATCTTATCTATCCCTTTTATAAACTTATATGTTTCTATAAGAACTTCCTCTGTACCACCTCCAAAATCACTATATCCTCCATCAAGTAAAGAGATCAGAACTGCATGCAGTATTCCAGATGTAGCCTCACCAGTACCCTGTACAGTTGTAGCATAACCTCCCTGTTCTTAAATTCAATCCCTCTCGCAATGAAGGATAACATTCCATTTGCCTTCTTGATCGCCAGCTACACCTGCAAACCAACCTTTGCGATTCATGCACAAGCACTCCAAAATCCGTCTGCAGTTTTTTTTACCGTTTAAATAATAACCTGCTCTTTCATTTTCTTTCCGATGTAGATGACTTCACATTTACCAACATTGTACTCCATCTACCAGACCATTACCCACTCACTTAACCTGTCTATATCTCTCTGCAGACTCTCCATATCTTCTGCACAGTTTGCTTCTCTACTCAATTTAGTGTCATCAGCAAACTTAGATACACTACACTCAGTCTCCTCTTCCAGACCGTTAATGTATATCATGAACAGTTGCAGGCCCAGCACCGACCCCTGCGGCACACTGCTCACCACTGATTGCCAACCAGAGAACACCAATGCATCCCAATTCTCTGCTTTATATTAGTTACCCAATCCTCCATCCATGCTAACACGTCACCCCCAATTCTATGCATCCTTATCTTACGAATAAGTCTTTTATGTGGCACTTTATCGAACACCTTCTGGAAATCCAAGGAGATAACATCCATCTGTTCCCCTCTATCCACTGTGCTCACTATATCGTCAAAGAACTCCAGTAAGTTTATCAACCAGGATCTGTCTTTGCTGAATCTATGCTGTGTCTGCCTGATAGATCTACTTCTTTATAGATACCTCGCTACTTCTTTAATAATAGTTTCAAGCATTTTCCCAACTACAGATGTTAAACTAACTGGCCTATAGTTACCTGCCTTTTGCCTACATCCTTTTATGAACAGTGGTATGACATTCGCCATCTTCCAATCCATCGGGACCTGCCCAGAGTCCAGAGAATTTTGGTAAATCATCACCAAAGCCTCTACTATAACTTCTGCTGTTTCTTTCACTACCCTGGGATGCATACCATCTGGACCAGGGGACTTATCATTATTCAGGCCTACATGTATGCTCAGCACTACCTCTTTAGTGGTAGCTATTGTATCAAAGGCCTCACCTCCCATCGCATCCATAACATCTCTCTTTGGCATGTTAGATGTGTCCTCCACCGTGAAGACTGACACAAAATAATCATTCAAAGCCTCGACCATTTCCTCATTACCCAACATCAATTCCCTCTTCGTGTCCTCCAAGGGACCTGCATTCACTTTAGCCACCCTTTTCCGCTTTATACAATTATAAAAACTTTTACTATCCATTTTAGTATTTTGTGCTATTTTATTTTCATAATATCGCTTCCCTTTCTTTATTGCTCGCTTAGTGGTTCTATGATGCTTTGTAAAGTTTTCCCAAGCTTCCAATTTCCCACTACTCTTGGCGACTTTGTATGCAACACACACAAAATGCTGGTGAAATGCAGCAGGCCAGGCAGCATCTATAGGGAGAAGCGCTGTCAAATTTTCGGGCCAAGACCCTTCGTCAGCATTTTGTGTGTGTGTTGCTTGAATTTCCAGCATCTGCAGATTTCCTCGTATTTGACTTTGTATGCATGAGCTTTTAGTTTGACGCCTTCTTTTATTTCCTTAGTTATCCAAAGCTGGGTCTCCTCACACTTACTGTCCTTGCTTTTAACTGGAATATACTTTTGTTGAGCACCATGAAAAATCTCTTTGAATGTCTTCCACTGTTCCTCAACTGTCCCACCATATAGCCAGTCTACTCCAGCCAAATCCTCCCTCATCCCATTGTAGTCTTCATTGTTTAAGCATTATACACTGGTTTTAGATTGAACCAGTTTTCGATTCACAAGCTGTATGAGAAATTCAGTCATAATGTGATCATTCTTTCCAAGAGAATCCCTAACAACTAGATCACTAATTTTACCTGTGTCATTGCACAGTACCAGATCTAAGATAGCACGTTCCCTTGTAGGTTCAGTAACATGCAGTTCAAGAAAGCCATCATGAATGTATTCTATGAAGTCCTCCTCAAGACTGCCTCAACCAACTTGATTCACCCCATCTATATGCAAGTTAAGGTTCCCCATGATAACTGCTGGTCCATTATTATATGCCTCAGATATTTCTTTGATTATTGCCTGTACCATCAGCAGATCACTTGCAATACCAGAGGAAACAACACACTGGACCTCTGTTACACCACCGTCAAGAATGCCTACCGTGCTATTCCACGCCCTCACTTCGGAAAGTCTGATCACCTGGCTGAACTTCTCCTCCCTGACTAAAGGCAGAGACTGAAAACTGCAACGCCAGTAGTGAAGACTAAGATGTATAGACAAGAGAAGCAAAGGAGTGCTTACAGGACTGCTTTGAATTGATGGAATTGACTGTATTCAGGGATTCATCTTCGAATCTGGATGAGAGTGCTGCAGTGGTTACCAACTTCATTAAAGCCTGTGTGGACGAGAGTGTGCCTATAAAGACTTACTTTATATTCCCAGACCAAAAGCCGTGGATGAACCAGGATGTACGTCATCAGCTGAAGGCTAGATCTGTGTCATTTAAATCTGTACTGTAAAACCAGGTAGGATTTGCGGAGGGATATTTCAAGGGTGAAGAGACAATTTTGAATGAGGTTTGAGGTGACATCAGATGTACGGCAACTCTGGCAGGGTTTGCAAGACATTATTTCCTAAAAAGTGAAACTAAATAACATGAATGGCAGCGATGTTTTCACTTCCAGATGAACTCAATGCCTTTGAAAGGGAGAGTATAACTACAGCTGTGAAGATTCCTGCTGCACCCTGTGACCCTGTGATCTCTGTCTCAGAGGCCGATGTTAAGCTGTCTTTAAAGAGGGTGTACCCTCACAAGGCGGAAGGTCCTGATGGAGTACCCGGTAAAGCTCTGAAAACTTGTGCCAACCAACTGGAAGGAGTATTCAAGGACATTCTCTACCTCTCACTGCTATGGGCAGTTTCCACTGCTTCCAAAAGGCAATAATTATGCCAATGCCTAAGAATAATCACGTGAACTGTCTTAATGACTATCACCCAGTAGCACTCACATCTGAAATGCTTTGAGAGGTTGATCATGGCTGGACTGAACATGTTCCTCATCAAGGACCTAGACCCATTGCAATTTGCCTAACGCCACAATAGGTCAAGGGCAGATGCGACATCAATGGCTCTCCACACGGCTTTAAACCATCACCTACGTCAGGATGCAGTTCATCAACTATAGCTCAGCATTTAATACCATCATTCCCACAATCCTGATTGAGAAGTTACAGAATTTGGTCCTCTGTACCTCTCTCTGAAATTGGATCCCCAACTTCCTAACTGGAAGACCACAATCTGTGTGGATTGGTGATAATACCTCCTCCTCACTGATTATCAACACTGGTTCACGTCAGGGTGTGTGCTTAGCCCACTGCTCTACTCTCTATAACCATGACTGTGTGGCTAGGCACAGCTCAAATACCATCTATAAATGTGCTGATGATACAACCATTGTTGGTAGAATCTCAGATGGAGACGAAGGGGCATACAGGAGCGAGATATGCCAACTGGTAGAGAGATGTCGCAACAACAACCTTGTACTCAAATTCAGTAAGACGAAAGAGCTGAATGTGGACCTCAGAAAGGGTAAGACAAAGGAACACATACCAATCCTCGAAGAGTGATCAGAAGTAGAGAGAGTGAGGAATTTCAAGTTCCTGGGAGTTAAGATCTCGGAGGACCTAACCTGGTCCCAACATATTGATGCAGTTATAAATTAGGCAAGAGAGCGACTATACTTCATGAGTAATTTGAAGAGATTTGGTAAGACACAAATAAATGAAAAACTTCTATAGATGTACCATGGAGATCATTCAGACAGGCTACATCACTGTCCAAAGGAAGCTGCAGAAGGTTATAAATATAGTCAGCTCCTTCTTGGGTACTAGCCTACAAAGCACCCAGGGCATCTTCAGGGAGCAGCGTCTCAGAAAGGCAGCGTCCATTATTAAGGACCTCCAGTACCCAGGGCATGCCCTTTTCTCACTGTTACCCTCAAGTAGGGGGTATAGAAGCTTGAAGGCACACACTCAGCGATTCAGGAAAGGCTTCCTACCCTTTGCCATCAATCTCTAAATGGACATTGAACACATTAACACGACCTCACTTTTTTAACATATATTTTTCTGTTTTTGCATGATTTTTAATCTATTCAATATATGTATGCTGTAATTGATATATTTATTTAATATTATTTTCTTCTTTATTATGTATTGCATTGAACTGCTGCTGCCGAGTTAATAAATTTCACAACACATGCCGGTGATAATAAACCTGATTCTGATCATGTTATTATTCAATGGCCGATAAACAACTTCCACCAGTGATTTTTTTCCCCTTTACTATTCTTAATCTCTACCCAGATGGATTCAACATTCTGCTCCTTAGATCTTATATCATCTCTCAATATTGCCCTGATCTAATATTTAATTAAGACACTACCCCACCTCCCTTACCTTCCAGCCTATCCTTACTTATTACCTGATACCCTAGGATATTTAATTCCCAATCCTCTCCACCCTTCAACCATGGCTCTGTGATGGCCAATACATCATACCTCTTTGTACTGATTTGAGCCACAAGTTCACTGACCTTGATTCAAATACTGAACGCATTCAAATACACTCATTGTGCTTTTAAAATCTTGTAATCTTTTACTCTTTTGCACTTGACTTTTCGTCACTCCGCACTTACTTTCCTCTCTTTTATCTTCTTCTTTTGCTTTATCCACACTTATCATTTTTACTTTATCCATACTTCTTCAATCTGTTGAACCCACCCACCCACCAACCACCCCACCTCACCCCCCCCCCACCATGATATAGTTTAAAGTCCTATCCACAGCCCTAGTTATGCAGTTCGCTAGGATCCAGGTCACATCACGATTCAGGTGCAGCCCATCCCTTTGGTACAGCTCCTTCTTTCCCCAATATTGGTGCTTAATGACATCCCCTCCCCAGCTTAATGACATCCTGGATGCCCAGAATCGCACACGCTACTCCAAGTCCAGCCTCACCGACATCTTGTACAGCTGCTCCTGTTTCAATATCAGTCAGTTATTATGTGCTTTGTTGTATGACATGGACAATCATGGTTCTTCCATGACCATGATTGTTCTTGGCATTTTCTGCAGAAGTGGTTTGCCATTTCCTCCTTCTGGGCAGCGACTTTACAAGACGGGTGGCCCCAGCCATACATTTCAGAGTTTGTCTGCCTGGTGTCAGTGGTCGCATAACCAGGATTTGTGAGATGCACCAGCTCCCATGGCACCACGTGAACCTGACCGGGGGTGGGGGGGGCGGCTACACCTTATCCAAGGGTGACCTGCTAGGTGCCCCTTACTCCTCCTCAGTTAGAGATGTATCTCCACCCCCTCAGCCTGTATTAATATAGGCCAGCCTATACGGGTCCCGCTCAGCCCCATTCTTCTGCCTTCTTCCTGTAACATTTGACCCCCTCACTAATTAAGATCCAGTCAACCTCCACATTAAATATTCTTTTTGGAGCGTAGAAGGTTAATAGAGGTATTTAAATTTATGAGGGGGGATAGATAGAGTTGACGTGAATAGGCTTTTTCCATTGAGAGTACGGGAGATTCAAACAAGAGAACATGATTTGAGAGTTAACGGGCAAAAGTTTAGGGGTTACACGAGGGGGAACTTCTTTACTCAGAGAATGGTAGCTGTGTGGAACGAGCTTCCAGTGGAAGAGGTAGAGATAGGTTCGATATTGTCATTTTTTTAAAAATTGGATAGGTAAATAGACAGGAAAGGAATGGAGGATTATGGGTTGAGTGCAGGTTGGTGTGACTAGGTGAGAGTAAGCATTCAGCACTGACTAGAAGGGCCGAGATGACCTGTTTCCGTGCTGTACTTGTTATATGGTTATATACCCAATGACTTCACATCCATGAATTTCATAGATTCACCACCCTCTGACTAAAAAAAAATCCTTCTCGTCTCTGTTCTAAAGGGATATCCTTCTAATCTGAGGCCGTGCGCTCACCACCCTCTGTTTAAATAAATGTTTCCTCATCTCTGATCTAAATGGATGTCTCTCTATTTTGAGGCTGTGCCCTTTGGTCCTGGACTACTCCACTATGAGAAACACCCTCTCTATGTCCACCTCTCTAGGTCTTCCAAAATTCGACAGGTTTCAATGAGATCCTCCCTCACTTTTACTAAGCTCCCCGGCCCTGCCGTCATCCGTTATTCCAGGATTATTCTCCTCTGGACTCTCTCCAATGACAGCACAACCAAAACTGCTCACAGTACTCCAGGTGCGGTCTGGCCAATGCCTTCAAAATCTTCGGGGATTTTTTTTCTGAGAGCAACTTGAAACGAAAGTTAACAGCGCTTAATGCATCAAGCTGTGCCCAGTCGAGAACGCGAGTGTTCCCGCAGAGGCATTGACATACCGAAAGATCCAGGCGAGTGCGCAGGAGGGGCACGGCGGAGAGTCGGTCCAAGAGGAGAGACGGGATCCCAGCAGCGGCGAAATGGCAATTGAAGTGAATCTGCAGAGGCAGAAAGAGGAAGGGTGATGTCATAGTCGGCAGCTGCCGGCCGAGCAACCGGTTGTTTTCTGAGTTTTAGGGTTGCTATCATTGTTAAGTAACACCCACCGAGCTTCAGGGAAGGGTGCGCAACTGCAGATTATACTTCTTAAAGCACTCGTACAACATACCTCACCAACCCCTTTCAAATGGGGGAAGTACATGAAATCCACTGGTTTCCCTCTGACTCCCAAATGGGTATCTACAGGATGCGGGCAGCGTCACGCCTTGTTAGTTTCCCACGAAGGGGCTGCAGAAACGCAGTGGTCCAGGCAGAATATACGGAGGGAAACGGGCAGTCGGCGTTTCATGCCGAGACCCTGCCTCGATGCAAATGAGACCTAACGAAAATAGTCCGAGGGAGAAGGCAGGAGAATTGGGTTGGGGGTAGGGGAGGGTAGTAAATCAGCCTTGATGAGGAAAAAAGCAGACGGGATGGGCCAAATGGCCTCACTCACCATGTCTTGTGGTTTTCATTGGTCAGCGTGTGGGGAGAGCAGTGAAACAGGCCACTCGGCGTGTAACATTCTCTGAATCTACACTACTGCAACAACACAGGGGAAGACAATGATTTAAACGTTTATGATGAAAATTCAAAGAAAAGTTATTATGAAAGTATAAATTACTTGTATGCCAACATGTATACAACCCTGAGATTTGGTTTCTTGCTGGCATACACAGTAAATGCAAGAAACACAACAGAAATAGTGAAAAGACCGCACCCAGTAGGACGAACAAACTGCCAGTGTGCAAAGGTGCCGATTAGGTTAATCGGCCTCTTAATTGTTCGCACACTGGAATTTTTTTTTTCGCACTCTAAAGATCGTTGTGTGTGAAAACACCAGGTTTCTGTGGTACTCAAATCGCCCCGTTCGGCAGCAATTCAATGCACAAAAAGCATACAGGCTGTTCAAACATCAGAATGGGTGACTTCGACACTGGAATAATTGATAGCGCCGGACGGGGTAATGTCAGTATCTCGGAAATTGCCGATCTCCTGATCACGCATAACAGTCTCTAAAGTTTACAGAGAATAGTAGAACACAAAAAAAGAAAATCCAGTGACCGGCAGTTGTGTTGACAAATTCGCCTTGTTAAATAGAGAGGTCAGAGGAAACACGAGGAAATCTGCAGATGCTGGAAATTCAAGCAACACACTCAAAATGCTGGTGGGACTCAGCAGGCCAGGCAGCATCTATAGGGAGAAGCGCTGTCGACGTTTCGGCCCGAGATCGTCGACAGTGCTTCTCCTTATAGATGCTGCCAGGCCTGCTGTGTTCCAACAGCATTTTGTGTGTGAGGTCAGAGGAAAATGGCCGGACTGTTTCAAGCAACAGGAAGGCAACGAGTAACCAAGCGTTACAACAGTGGCGTGCAGGGGATCGTCTCTGAACGCACAGCTGGTAGAGCCTGAAAGTGGATGGGCTACACCAGCGGAAAACCAGGAACACACACTCAGCGGCCTCTTTATTAGGCGCGGGGCATTGCTAATGCAGTGAGTGCATTCTGTTCATGGTAGGGCACTCGGGAACGCTGTAGACCAGAGGGACCTTAGGGTACAAATGCCATGGATAGAGAGGCTGTGAAGAAGGCACTCGGCACACAGTCAGGGCATCAAGTATACAAATTGGGGTGTTTAAGAGCAACAGTGTAGCACAGAAACAGACCCTTCTGTCCATCTAGCCCATGCCAAACCATTTAAACTGCCCACTCCCATCGACCTGCATCGGGACCACAGCCCTCCATACCTCTCCTATGCATGTACCTATCCAAACTTCTCCTAAACGTTGAAATTGACCTGTCATTGCAGCTGTGTGCGAGCTGGTGAGGTGTCTTCCTCCAAGTGTGTCTGCCAAACACATCGAGATGTCCGCGGAGGAACTGTTACGGGTGTCTGTGCTGAGGACGGACTGACGCTTGGGAAATCAGAACCAGAACTAGGTTTAATATCACCGTCATAATCATGTAATTTCTTGCTTTGCGGCAGCAGTACATTACAACGTGTAACGATAAAATCTATAAATTACAATAAGCATATATAGGCTATAGGCAGCGCCATAGGGTAGAGGTTAGCACAACGCTTTGCTTTCCCAGGTTCAATTCCCAGTGCTGCCCATAAGGAGTTTGTACATTCTCCAAACGAGTGCATGGGTTTCCTGCAGGTGCTCCAGTTTCCTCCCAAAGTCCAAAGACATTCTGTTTGTTAAGGTAATTGGTCATTGTAAATTATCCTGTGATTAGGCTGGGGTTAAATCAGGGATGCCTAGGCAGTGCAGTTTGAAGGGTTGGAAAGACCTTTTCTATTCTGTATATCAATAAATTAATCAATTAATTGATTAATTAATAGAGGGGGAGATATTGAATTAGTGTTCATGGGTTCGTTGTCCATTCAGATATCTGATCATGGAGTGAAGAAGCTGTTCCTGAAACATTGAAGGTATGTCTTGTGCCTCCTTCCTAATGGTAGTAATGAGTAGAGGGCATGATGGGTGTCCTTAACGATGGATGCTGCCTTTTTGAGAAATCACCTTTTGAACGTGTCCTGGATGCGGGTGACAACGATGGAGCTGGCTGAGTTGACAACAACTTTCTGCAGCTTTTTCCAATCCTGTGGCATGGCCCCTCCATACTAGCCAGTCAGAATGCTCTCCACAGCTGGTCTGGAGATATCTGTGAGTGCGTCTTTAGTGACATACCAATTCTCCTCAAATACAAGTGTGCCATCAATATAATGGGACAAGGTTAGATGCTCGGAGATGAGCATCAGGAACTTGAAACAGCTCACTACAAGGACCACGGTGTAGGTTCTTCTCCTACGGAAGAGGGAGGGGCCGGTTTGAGCAAGAAAGCCCCCCAGAGGCCACATTGAGTGGCATCAGTGTTATTAATGTGTATGCATATAATAAAGCAGTAGAGAAAATATTGACTATGAATGCAAACAATAAAAAATCATTGAATGCTTTATTCTTGCAAAGAATTTTTATTATGTATAAAGTCAAGTTCATTGTCATTCAACTATACACACGTATACCGTCAAATGAAACGATTCTCTGAGCCTGGGTGTACAGCACAGTAGGACACATAACACGCAACACATAATAATTTATGAAAGTAAGAATGAAATCTACAGATGAATTATACATATGCATAAATTAAAATGTTGTATTCAAAACAGATTAACCAGTGACCCTTCAAATGCAATGTGACAGGGAGTTCAGAAGCCTTACGGCCTTTGCGTTACTTTCTTTACTTTATTGTGGTGGGATCCTTGATAATATTAAAGTCTGTGTTGTGCAGTGCTGCTGATAAATGTCTACGGTGGGTAGGGAGACCCCTGTGATCCTCTCAGCCATTCTCAGAGTCCTTTGTAAGGACTTCCGGTCCCTACAAAGTATATTTTGTAAAAATAAAGACATTGATGAGGCATCATTTGGAATGCTGTGCTCAGCTTTGGTCATCCTGTTATCAGAAAGACATGTTAAACTGGAAAGAGAGCAGAAAAGATGTACAAGGATATTGACAAGACCAGAGGTCCTGACTTATAGGCAGAGTTGGTCTTTATTCACTAGAACTCAGGAGAATGAGTGGCGAACTGAAAGAAACGTTTAAAATTATGGGACACATAGATGAGGTGGATGGTAGGGGAGAGCAAAACTGGGGGCAGAGTTTTAGGGCAAGAGGGGAAAGGTTTAAAAGGGACATGGGGCGGATGACTTTTTTCAGAGAGTGTGGTGAGTCTATGGAGGGAGCTGACAGAGGAAGTGATTGAGGCAGGTACAGTGGTATCATTTAAGAAGCACTCGGGTAGGTCCATGGATGGGAGTGGTTTAGAACGATTACAGGCCGGATGCAGGAAGGTGGGGCTAGCTGGGTGGGCGTGGGCCGGTTCTGCTTGCTGCTCTGCCATGTCTACTCTGCTCTTCGCTGCATTGAGGCTGAGGCCCTGATCCTGCTCCAGGGCTCCGTGTCAGAGGACTCACTTTCATTCTTAATACTATTTGCTTATTTATATTGTTCCCATGATTCGTTCTCTTTCTCTCTCTGCTCGTTGGGTGTTTGTCAGTCTTTTTTTTAAGGGTTTTTCTGGGGTTATTGTGTTGTGTATGCCCGTAAGGAGACAAATCTCAAGGTTGTATAATGTATACATACTTTGATAATAAATGTACTGTGAACTTGACCAGTTGTACCAAAGGGCATATATCCATGCGATAATGCCCTGCGATCCTTTGATCTTTCTGTGCTACATAGATCTCCTTTACCCTGAAACACAGCATAAATCAACTCTTGGCTCGGATGCACTGCAATTCAAATTATACGGTAATGTTGTGGAAACCACAGTGAGACAGATAAGGAACTTACTAACAGCACGGGTTACTTGTCTAAGAATAACTCTTGTGGTCTCTGCAAGCAGAAACCTAAACAGTGCACCTTGACACTCATTTTAAGAAGTTCTGCAAACTTCTGCTCAAATGGTATCAACAGCCTCGAAAGAGTGCAGGGAACTTTTACACAGACATTGCCAGGACATGAGGACTTGCATTACAGGGAAAGATTAAATAGATTTGGACATTATTCCCAGGAGCGCAGGAAGGGGTGGTCTTTTAGAGGAATACAAAACTATGAGGGGTGGAGACAGGGTAAATGCAAGCAGGCTTTTTCCATTGACGTTGGATGAGTCTAGAGTTAAGGGTAAAAGGTGAAATGTTTAAGGGGAACAAAAGGAGAAACTCCTCCGCTCAGAGGGTAGTGAGAGTGCGGAACGAGCTGCCAGCGCAAGTGGTGGATGCAGGTTCAGGAAGCACGCGGCAGGCTTTGGAGATGGTGCAAAAGAGGTTCACTGCGATTCTGCCGGGAGCTAAAGTGGAGGTCGGACAAGCTTGAAGATCAGTGTGCTCACCAAAGCATGCAGCTGAATACAAATTAGAGAAAGGGGGTGCTCGTTGTCCCGAGGCAAATTAGGGTGGGTAAGTCCCCAGGGCCTCACAAGGCTCCCCCTCAGATCTCGTGGGAGGCTGGTGCAGTAATTGCAGGGGCTCTCGCAGAGGTATTTAAAACGCCCTTAGTCACAGGTGATTCGAGTACAGGAGATGGGATGATATGTTGAAGTTGTACAAGACATTGGTAAGGTTAGATTTGGAGTATTCTGTCCAGTTCTGGTCGTGTACCTACAGGAAAGGTACCCGTAAGATCGAATAGAGTACAGAGAAAACTTGAGAACCTGAGTTACTGGAAAAGGTTGAATAGGTTAGGACTTTATTCCCAGGAGTACAGGAGAATGAGGGAAGCTCTTACAGAGGTATACGGAATTACGAAGGCTATAGATAGATAGATAGAATATAACCAAGCTTCTTCCTCTCAAGTTGGACAAGGCAAAATGGAGGGGTCATAGGTTTAAGGTGAAAGGTGAAACGTTTAAAGGGAACCTGAGTGGGGACTTCATCACTCAGAAGGTGCTGAGAGTGTGGAACAAGCGGCCAGAAGAAGAGGCAGATGTGAGTTCAATTTCTACATTTAAGAGTAGTTCATTGGTTGGTGAGGTTTGGTCCATGTACAGGTGGATGGGATCAGGTCAGCCTGGACTAGATGGGCTGAAGGGCCTATTTCTGTGCTGCAGTACTATATGACTCCATGACTCTATTCTCTGCTATAAGAATTTGTCCTATAGAGACAAAGAACTAGACAACATGAAAACAGGCCCTTCAGCCCAACTCATCCATGCTGACCAAGATGCCTATCTAAGCTGTTCCCACTTGCCTGTGTCTGCCCCACATTCCTCCAAACCTTTCTTGTCACATACTGTACCTGCTCATTGCTTTTAAAAGTGTTATTGCACCTGCCTCAATCTCTTCCTCTGGCAGCTCGTTCCATATACAGTATTGACCACCCTCTTTGTGTGCAAGGTTGCCCCTGATGGCTATTGATCTCTCTTCTCTCCCCTCATCTCTAATTATTGAAGAAAAGACTATCTGTATCCACCCTCTCTACACCCCTACGCTCCAGTGTCATGTCCCACCCTGCTCGAGCTCTCTCCATAACTCAGTCCCACGAGTCTTGGCAACATCCTCGAAAATCCTCATAAAAATACTCCAGTAGCAGCCTCATGGTATACCTACAACAACTGCAACAAGACGTCCCGGCTCCTGTACTCAGTGTCTTGACTGATACAGGTCAGCGTGCCAACTACCTTCAAGATTCAAAAGTTCATTTTATTATCAGAGAATGGATACAGTGTACAGCCTGAAATTCTTACTCATAGAAACTCATAGAATGAATGAAAGAAACATTGAAGCCCCCGAAGACCCCCCTCCCCGTATCTAACTATGTGACCCCTTTAGGGGAGCCATGTACCCGGACCTCTGAGTCCTTCTGTTCTACAACACTCCCCAGGACCCTGCCGGTCACTGTGGAATTCCTAGTCTGTTTTGATGATCCCATCACAAACTTATGTAACCAGTGAAGATGCTCCAGTGATGCAAGGTGTAGAATAGCCACTCCTCAGCTCCAGAGATTTAAGTAGTTTGCATCCAGCGTACCCAGGGTTTGCATTTCGTTTACGATTTAGATCACAAAGGAGAGTACCCTGAACTTTTGAGCTGGGGTGGATACACTAATATCTAGGAACAGAGAAGGTTACAGAATGTAATGAACATGGCCCTGTCCATCACAGGGTAAGCCCTCCGCAACACTGAGCACATTTACAAGGAGCACTGCCACGAAGAAGCAGCGTCTATCATTGAGAAACACCGCCCCCCACCCCCACCACCACCACCAACCACCAACCAGGCCATTTCCTCTGAGGCAGGGGGTATAGGAGCCTCAGGTCCCTCACCACCAAATTCAGGAACAATTACCCTTCAACCATCTGGCTCCTGAACTTCACTCGCTCAACTCTGAACTGATTTCACAACCTATGGACCCACTTTCAAGGACTCGACAAATCATATTCTCAGTGTTATTTAGTTCATTTTTAAAATTAATATTTGTACTATTTGCCTTTTTGGATATCGGTTGTTTATCAGTCTTTATTTATGTATCGCTTTCACTGATTCTATTGAATTCCTTTGTTTTCCTGTCAATGCCTGCAAGAAAATGAACCTCAGGGTAGTATACGGTGACATATATGGTATTCTACATCTATACCTGTATACAGATAGCTCGGGTGCTTAAGGGCTTTACACAGTACTGTATTTGTCAACAAAGAGTGGACAGCAAGTTTGTAAATCTGGCGGGAGCAAATAATGCTGGGAATGGTGAACGGTGAAGATGGTGCACCGCAGGAGGAGTGTGGAACAGGAGGCAGAGAATGTGTGCCAGGGGCAGGGGGTGGAGCTCTGGGGTGCAGACACACCCAGCCCTGAGACACCAGGCCAGGTCATTTGATTTCAAACAGTTAGTATACTGATGATTGCAGAAAGTCTCTCTGGTGCTTCCCACTCCCTTCCCCTTTTTCCCAACCATGATTCCACTCTCCCTGCCCCCTTCTCACTCTCAGTCCACAACAGAGACCCGTGTCAGAATTAGTTTTATCATCACTCACATATGGCATGAAATTTGTTTTGTTTTTACATAGCATTACTGTGCAAAATTCTTAGGCACCCTAACTATATATATATATAGAACCGTACAGCATAGGAACAGGAAATACAATCTATCACTATCATGTTATGCTGATCTAAATTAGTAATTAAATATCTAACTAAACCAATCCCTTCTGCCTATAGAGCGTCCATATCTCTCCATTCCCTGGGTACCTATGTATCTATCTAAAAGTCTATTAACTCCCTCTGTCGTATCTGCTTCCACCACCATCCCTTGAAGCGTATTCGAGGCACTCGGCACTCTGTGAGGACTGGAACATAAAAGCAAGAATGCAACGCTAGGGCTTTATAAGGCTTTAGTTATACCTTACCTGGAGAATTGTAAGAAACGTCTTGGGCCCCTTATCGAAGAATCAGAATCAGGTTTAATGTCACCAGCATATGTCCTGAAGTTTGTTCATTTTGAGGCAGCAGTACAATGAAATACGTGACAAATATTTTGTTAATGAATCCGTGCATATTAAATAGTAAAATTAAGGTTAATGCAAAAACAGAAAGTTTTAAAAAAGTAGTGAGGTAGTCTTAATGGGTTCAATGTCCATTTAGAAATCGTCTGACAGAAGGGAGGAAATTGTTACTGAATCACTGAGTATGTGCCTTCAGGCTCCTGTTCCTCCTTTCTGATGTTAACAATTAGAAAAGGTCATGGCCTGAGCTGGTGGGGTCCTTGACAATGCAAGCCACCTTTCTGCGGCACCGCAGCTTGAAGATGTCTTGGAGCCAAGTACCCATAATGGAGCTGGCTGATTTCATAACCCTCTGCAGCACCCCCCACCCACCCACCCCCAGATGGCCATGCAACCAGTCAGAATCAAAGGGGTCAGTGTGGACATGGTGGAGAATTACAAATTCCTGAGGATACGAATTGACAATAAACTGGACTGGTCAAAGAACACTGAGGCTGTCTACAAGAAGGGTCAGAGCCGTCTCTATTTCCTGAGGAGACTGAGGTCCTTTAACATCTGCCGAACGATGCTGAGGATGTTCTACGAGTCTGTGATGGCCAGTGCTATCATGTTTGCTGTTCTGTGCTGGGGCAGCAGGCTGAGGGTAGCAGACACCAACAGAATCAACAAACTCATTCGTAAGGCCAGTGATGTTGTGGGGGTGGAACTGGACTCTTTGACGGTGGTGTCTGAAAAGAAGATGCTGTCCAAGTTGCATGCCATCTTGGACAATGACTCTCATCTACTCCATAGTGAACTGGTTAGTCACAGGAGTACATTCAGCCAGAGACTCATTCCACCGAGATGCAACACTGAGCGTCATAGGAAGTCATTCCTGCCTGTGGCCATCAAACTTTACAACTCCTCCCTCAGAGTGTCAGACACCCTCAGCCAATAGGCTGGTCCTGGACTACTTTCCACTTGGCATTATTTACTTAACATTATTTAATTATTTATGGTTTTATATTAATATATTTCTACACTATTCTTGGTTGGTGCGACTGTAACGAAACCCAATTTCCCTCAGGATCAATAAAGTATGCCCGTCTGTCTGAATGCTCTCCGCGGCACATCCGTAGAAATTTTGGAGTGCTTGAAGTGACAAACCAAATCTCCCTAAACTCCTGACGAACTGTAGCTGCTGTCTTGTCTTCTTTGTAGCTGCATCAATATGTTGGGACCAAGTTAGATCCTCATAGATATTGACACCCAGAAACTTGGAACTGATCACTCTCTCCACTTCTGATCTCTCTGTCAGGATTGGTGTGTGTTCCCTCTTCTTATCCCTTCTGAAGTTCACAATCAGCTCTTTGGTCTTACTGACACTGAGTTGTTGCTGCGACACCACTCAACTCGCTGGTGTGTCTCACTCCTGCATGCCTGCTCGTCACCATCTGAAATTCTACTAACAATGGTTGTATCATGAGCAGAGCTATAGATGGCATCTGAGCTACACTGAGCCACAGAATCATGGGTGTAGAGAGAGTAGAGCAGTGGGCTAAGCACACATCCCCGAGGAGTGCCAGTGTTGATTGTCAGCAAGGAGGAGATGTTATTACCAATCCACACAGATTGTGGCCTCTGGTTAAGAAGTCAAGGATCCAGTTGCAGAGGGAGGTACAAAGGCCCAAGTTCTGTAAATTTTCAATCAGGACTTTAGGATCAGTATCTGTTTACAGTTATTATTTTGTAGATTTACTAAGCATGCCAGCAGAAAAAAAATCTCAGGGTTGTATGTGGAGACATGTATATACACTGATAATAAATTTTACTTTGAACTTTTGAACTTTGAACTTCAGGACTGTGGCATTAAACGCTGAGCTATAGTCAATGTCCTGATATAGGTGTTTGTATGGTCCATGTGATGCAAGGCCATGTGGAGAGCCAGTGAGTTCGAGCCCGTTCTAGACCTATTGTGGTGATAGGGAAATTACTGTGGGTTCAAGTCCATTACTGAGGCAAGAGTTGTTTCTAGCCATGACCAACCTCTCAAAGTATTTTGTCACCGTAGATGCGAGTGTTACTGGCCGATAGTGCACCAGAGAGGCACTGGAGAGGTTCCAGATGAAGTTCACGAGAATGATCCCGCAAATAAAAGGGTTAATTTGTCAGGAGTGCGTGATGGCTCTTAGCCTGTTCTTGATGGAGCTTTGAAAGTTGAAGAGAATCTCATTCAAATATACCGAACATTGATAGGCCTCGATTGAGTGAACGTAGGGCAAGTGCATCATGGTAAAACCCTCCCCACCACTGAGCACATCTACACGGGGTGCTATCACAGGAAAGTAGATATCCATCATGCTCTTTTCTCGCTGCTGCCATCAGGAATGAGGTACAGGTACCTCAGGACCCACCACACCAGGTTCAGGAACCGTCAGGCTCTTGAGCCAAAGGGGATAACTTCACTCAACTTCACTCACCCTCACTTCCCATAACTTATAGAGTCAAGGACTCTTCATGTGATGTTCTCAATACCTATTATTTATTTAATAATAATTAAAATTATTATTTCTTTTTTTGTATTTGCACAGTTGGTTGTCTTGTGCACTCTGGTTGAACGCCTGAGTTGATTCGGCCTTTGATTCTGTTAGAGCTATTATTCTATGGATTTGTTGAGTACATCCACAAGAAAATGAATCTCAGGATGTATACGGTGACATACAAGAGGTGATTGATAAGTTTGAGGCCTAAGGTAGAAGCAGCCAATTTTAGAAAACCCAGCACATATATTTTTGAACACAGTCTCCTCCTACATTTACACACCAACTCCAGTGGTCGTGGAGCATATGGATCTTGGAGCTCCAGAAAGTGTCCACAGCACGGGTGATTCATAAGTACGTGGCCTAAGGTAGAAGGAGATGAGTTATACAGCTCTCACTACATGCACACGCAGTTCAACTCTTTGAGTGATTATGTAGAAAGTCTGAAATTAATAACTCATCCCCTTCTACCTTAGGCCATGAACTTATCAATCACCCCTCGTATATGTACTTTGATAATAAATTTACGTTGAACTTTGATGTTTCCTTTAGTGCATGTGTCTCTCCTTTTGCATGCGTCTGTCATATCTTGGCAACATAGTCCGGGCACCCACCACTCAGAGTATAAAAAAACATATCCCTCAGATCTTACCTCCTTTCATCTTCGTGGTATGTTGGTAAATTGTGGGTTTTTTTATTATTTACACGTTTGCAGTCAAAATCTTTACGTAATACTTTTGCATACTATCCACAGATCAATTCATTAGGAGCCATGCATCTGTTCTCTATCTGCATTGTATTTAGTGCAGCACATTTATTATGCTTATTCCGGTAGTTAGTCACATAGGTGGGGCAATGGTAAAAGTGAAGAGTTTAGTAACTTTGTCTTTAACAAGAGAAAATCTGCAGATGTCGGAAATCCAAGCAACACACACAAAACCCAGCAGGTCAGGCAGCATCTACGGAGAAGAGTACTGTCGACGTGTCGTGCTGAGACCTTTGGTAGAACTGGAAAAAAAGCTGAGGAGTTGATTTAAAAGGTGGGGGGGAGGGAGGGAGGATTGGTGAAACGGGGCGGGAGAAGGGATGAAGTCAAGAGCTGGGAAGTTCATTGGTGAAAAACATAGAGGGCTGGAGAAGGGGAAGTCTGATAAGAGAGGACAGAAGGCCATGGAAGAAATAAAAGGGTAGGGGGAGGAGCACCAGTGGGAGGTAGACAAGTAGATAAAATGAGAAAGAGTAAAGGGGATGGGGAATGATGAAGGACTTGGGGGCATCATCAGAAATTCGAGAAGTCAATATTCATGCCATCAGGTTGCAGGCTACCCAGACGGATTATAAGGTGTTGCTCCAACCTGAGTGTGACTTCATCATGACAAAAGAGGAGGTTATGGACTGACATATTGGAATGGGAATCGGAAGGTGGCCACTGGGAAGTCCCGCTTCTTCTGGCGGACGGAGCGTAGGTGCTCGATGAAGCGGTCTCCCAGTCTACGTCGGATCTCGCTGATAGACAGGAGGCCACTCTGGGAGCACCAGATACAGTAACAGACTCACAGGTTAGGTGTTGCCTCACCTAGAAGGACTGTTTGGGGCTCCGAATGGTAGGGAAGGAGGTGGTGTAGGGGCAGGTGTAGCACTTGTTCCACTTGCAAGGATAAGTGTCAAGAGGGAGATCAGTGGGGAAGAACGAATGGACAAGGGAGTTGTGTGGGTAATTATCCCTGTGGAACGCAGAAAGTAGGGGTGAGGGACAGATGTGCTTGGCGGTGGGATCCCGTTGGAGATGGCGGAAGTTCTGGAGAATTATGTGCTGGACACGGAGGCTGGTAGGGTGGTGGGTGAGGATGTGGAGGCTGGTGGGAGGCAGGTGAGGATGCAGAAGCTGATGGGGTAGTAGTTGAGGACAAGAGGAACCCTATCCCTGGTAAGGTGGCAGGAGGGTGAGTAAATGAAAGAGATGTGGTTGAGGGCAGCATTGATGCTGGAGGAAAGGAAGCCTCTTTCTTTGAAAAAGAGGACATCCCCTTCGTTCTGGAATGAAAGGCCCCACCTTGACAACAGATGCAGCAAAGACAGCGGAACTGAGAGAAGAAGATCGTGTTTTAAAAGTAACAGGGTGGGAAGTCCAGGTAGCTGTGAGAGTTCATGGGTTTACAATAGATATCAGTGGATAAGCCATCTCCAGAGATCGAGACAGTGAGATCAAGAAAGGAGAGTGAAGTGTCGGAAATGGACCAGGTAAATTTGAGGGCAGGGTGGAAGTTGGAGGCAAAGTTGATGATATCAACGAGTTCCACATGGGTGCAGGAAGCAGCACCAATGCAGTCGTCAATGTAGTGTAGGAGAAGAGGGGGACCAAAAAGTGTAGGTTTGGAACATAGACTGGTCGGCGAGGCTGATAAACAGGCAGGCACAGCTGGGATCCATGCAAGTGCCCATGTTTACACCTTTTGTTTAAATGAAGTGGGAGGAGCCAAAGGAGAAATTATTAAGAATGAGGACATTCTGCTAGATGGAGGAGAGTGGTGCTGCAGGGGAATTGTTTGGGTCTGGTGTCCAAAAAGAAATGCAGAGATTTGAGACTTTCTGGTGGGGGTGTATTGGGACTGGACATCCGTAGTAAAAATAAGATGATGGGGCCGGGGAACTTGAAATCATTGAAAAGATTCAGAGCATGTGAAGTGTCACAGATGTCGGTAGGACGGGACTGAACTAGGGGGATAAAATAGAGTGGAAGAATGCAGATATGAGTTCAATGGGGCAGGAACAAGCTGAAACAATGGGTCTACCTGAACAAGCTGGTAGCAGGTAGTAAGGTGCAAGATCACAGTCAGGTAAATTGTGAGGTTAAGTGTCCATATTATCATAGTAGAGGACAATTCAGTAGTCTTATTACAGCAGGGTTGAGGCTGACCTCGACCCTGGTGGTACGTGTGTTCAGGCTTTTGCGGGGGTAGAAGAGGAAATGTCTATTATGGGTGGGGGTCTTTGATTATGCTGGCTGCTTCAGTGAGGCAGCGTGAAGTGTAGACAGAGTCCGTGGAGGGGAGGCTACTTTCTGTGATGCGCTGAGCTGTGGTCCATAACTCTCTGCAGTTCCTTGGTGCAGAGATGTTGCCATACCAATCCATGATTTGTCTATATAGGATGCTTTCTACAACACATCAGTGAAAACTCAAAGTTAGAATCAGAAACAGGTTTAATATCACTGGCATATGTCCTGAAATTTGGTGTTTTGCAGCAGCAGTACATAATTAGAAAACTGAACTACGATAGGATAATAATGCAAAATAAAAGCAAAAAAAATAGTGGGGTAGTGTACATGGTTAGTTGTCCATTCAGAAATATGATGGCAGAGGCAAGGAAGCTGCTTCTGAAATGATGAGAGCGTGAATTCAGGCTCCTGTACCTCAAAGTTATCAAAGTACCATATCAAGGTCAAATTTTCAAAATCAACCATACACATCTATACAGCTAAACGACAGGACAATGAATTCCAGTTAATTGGGACACATCAGCACAATTCAGTAGTTGCTTAAATTGGCTGACCTTTCAATGAAATAGTTAAAAAAGTATTTTAAAACAAACTAATTTTAGCTAAGTAACAAATTATGTATTTAAATTAATACAGAACAAATTAGAACACCATTAATACTATGAGCATACCATAAAACTTTATTAGTTCCTAATAGTATTGATGGAGGAATTCAGTGTATGCTGCTGTGATCTTTTGATTAACTGTAAATGAAGAAAATCAGTGTAGATAATGGACTGCCTTCCTGAAATGTATTAGATGATTACATACTCCAAATCTTCATTTTCATTGTGACATTCAAGTTGATCGTCGATACCTTCAAATTCTTAGCATTTCCTAACTTGCTAAAGTAGTGAAATCATTTCAGTAAGTCTTCTGTCCCAATCAAGCCACATAGTGTCCCAAATAAATGAAGGGAATCCTGGCTATTTTCTTGATTAGTTTTTGTTCTCTAAGAGTGGGAAATAAGCCGCTGCCCCAATAAACCGACGGCCCAGTTACACTATAATCCACTGTATATGTCACTATAAACTGCCGTTTTTTACGAGGCTGAGTTGCTGCCTTGATGCAGGTGGAAACCGTGCAAGGACCCGGCCAGATTCTTTCACCTTGAAGTCCAGTGCTGATGCCACTACACCACCAGCCAACTAACCCAGAGACTGACCAATGTACAAAAGGCACACTGCACAGATATAATAAAAAAAAACTAATTAGTAACTAGGTAAAAAAAAATAGACCAACAAATAAATATTGAGAATGAGCCCTTGAATGTGAGGCCAATAGGTTGTGGAGTCAGTTTTGTATCGAGGCAAGTCAAGTTATTAACACTGGATCAGGAACCTAATGGTTGAAGGGTAATAACTATTCCTGAAACTGGTGGCGTGAGACCTGAGGGTCCTGTACGCCCTTCCCAATGGCAGCAGCAAGAAGGCTTGGAGGGTGGGGTTACTAACTGATGAATGCTGCTTTCTTGTGGCAGCTTTTCTTGGAAATTGGTGAGGGTTCAAAACTGACATGCGGAATTTATTTGTTAGGAAGAGGAGGCACTGCTGAACTTCCTTACACTTGGCGTCTTTGTGGTTGGGCCAGGATTGATGGGCCATTCCTAGGAAGTTGAAAAAAATCATCCTTGACCTCAGCACTGTTGATGTAAAGAGAGATGTGTGCACCACCTCGCCCTTTCCTGAAATCGATGACCAGCTCTTCAGTTTCGCTGACATCAAGGGAAAGTTTGTTGTCACGGCACCATGTTATCAAGCTCTCCACCACCTTCCTGTACTCTGACACATCATTATTTGAGTTGCGGCGTACTGCAGTGGTGCCACCTGCAAACTTGCATATGGGGATTGGAGCAGAATCTGGAAACACAGTCCTGAGCATACAGGGAGTTGAGCGAGCTGGGGGGGGGTGGAAGCTGGGTACGCAACCTTCGGGAGCACCAGCGTTGAAGATGACCATGATGGAGGTGTTGTTGTTGGTCTGTTGGTCAGGAAGTCAAGGATCGAGTTGGAAAGGGGGATGTTAACTCCCAGGTTTAGGCGTTTGGAGGTGGGTCTGCTAGGAAATATAGTACTGGAGGCAGAGGTGTCGTCGATAAAGAACGGTGTGACGTAGGTGGCTTCACGTACGTAAGACCAGACAAGGTTCATGAGAATGATCCCGGGAATGAAAAGGTTAGCGCTTGATGGTTGTAGGCCTTTATTGCCTGGAGTCTGAAGAATGAGGGGGGACCTCCTTGGAAAGATAATACAGAGTGGACATAGAGAGGACTTTTCCTAAAGTGCATGTCTAGGGCCAGAGGGGATAGCCTCACAATGCTTTGTCACTTTAGAACAAAGATGAGGAAAAATTTCTTCAGCCAGGGGGTGGAGAGTCTGTGGAATTCATTGCCACAGATTGCTGTGGATGTCAAGTCATTGGGTGTATTTAAAGCAGAGGTTGATAGGTTCTTGATTAGTCAGGACATCAAAGGTTACAGGGAGAAGGTAGGAGAATGGGATTAAGATGGATAATGAATCAGCCATGATGGAATGGCAGAGCAGACTCGATGGGGCGAATGGCCTAAGTCTGCTCTGGTGTCTGATGGTCCTATTGACTTATCTATGGGGAGATAACAGGCAGAGAATGTTCAGGCTAAGACTCCTCATCGAGACACAGGTGTGAGCCACATTTTGGGAGGTAGAGCACACCACAGTCCTTTCTCTCTCTTTAGTCCAATGCCTTTATTCTGGCTGGTCTGGACATTAGCTAGAAATTCACAAGGGGTGGAGGGGGATTTGAACAGGCTGCTTCAGCCTCACCTGCAGGCCAGTCCTCTTAGCAGGATTCTCAGGTACCATAATCTGAAGAGCTTCTGCAAATGCCAGAAATCTTGAGCAACACACACACACACACACACACACACACACACACACACACACACACACACACACACACACACACACACACACACACACACACACACACACACACACACACACCACCACCACCACCACCACCCTTCATGTAGAGAAATAGATAGTCAATGTTCGGTCCTGATAAAGGATCTCAGCCGAGAAATTCGACCCTTTGTTCCCCTCCCTAGACGCTGCCTAACCTGCTGTTCCTCCAACATTTTTGTTAAATCCCTGATGGTCCCAGAGTGGAGCCACCTGGACTGGAATGCAAGTGACCTGGAAAACCTGGACTGGATTCAGTTGACCTGTGAAGCTGTTTGCCACTCCACACCGATCTGGAGGTCCTGAAGAGAAGGGGGTTGACACAGCAGGTCAGTGGCCGGAAGTGGAGGGGAGGTTTCCGTGGTCTCAGCTTCCGTACTGGGGTCGGGGCATATAGTGGGGCTTGTGCCGGATGGGCCTTCACCCCAGCAGCTCCTTGGACACCAGTCGGCATCTGAGAGTCAGCTCTCAGAATCAGAGGCTCCACCTGGGCGTTAGGGGTCATATCAGTCGATCAATCACTTCTGAAGCTCAGGAGATGGTCAGACCTGCAAGCAGATTTAAAAGAACATTATTGGTAATGCTTAGAGACATATAATTTACAGTCAGAGTGTACTACAGCACAGGAAAAGACTTTTGCCCTCTAGTCCATACCAAACTGTTTACTCTGCCTTGTCCCATTAACCTGCATGTGGACTGCAGCCCTCCATAACCCTCCCATCCATGTACTTATCCAAACTCCTCTTAAATGTTGAAATCAAAACAGCATCCAACACCTTATATTCTGTCTGGGTAGCCTCCAACCTGATGGCATGAACATTGACTTCTCTAACTTCCGTTAATGCCCCTTCTCCCCTTCTTACCCCATCCATGATTTATTTATTTTCCCCCTCCCGTTTTTTTTCTCTCTCTCTCTCTCTCTGCCCATCACTCTGCCTGTTCTCCATCTCCCTCTGTTGCTCCCCTTCCCCTTTCTTTCTCCTTAGGCCTCCCGTCCCATGATCCTTTCCCATCCCCAGCTCTGTATCCCTTTTGCCAATCACCTTTCCAGCTCTGAGCTTCAACCCACCCCCTCCAGTCTTTTCCTATCATTTTGGATTTCCCCCTACCCCTCCCACTTTCAAATCTCTTACTAACTTTTCTTTCAGTTGATCCTGACGAAGGGTGTCGGCCCGAAACGTCGACAGTGCTTCTTCCTATAGATACTGCCTGGCCTGCAGAGTTCCACAAAATTTTTGTCCTTGTTGCCTGAATTTCCAGCATCTGCAGATTGCCTTGTGTCCACCACTTCCACTCGTAATGTATCTCCCCTGTGGTGATATGATGTGTAAGAACATGATTGGAGCGAGTTCTGAGCATGCGCAGAAACGATAGCAAGATCTGGAAGCATGGCACTGTAAGACACGTGTGGTTGATGCTGTTAAATGAAAGTTCTATTCCTTCCAGAATATGGTTCTTTATTAGAAACCCACGGTACGTATTAATATAAAGAACAGAACATGGTGTCAGAAGTCGGTCTGGAAGAATAATACGTTACCTAACACGGGAGAAACGAAGATAATCGAAAAGAGTTCAAACTGTTTTTGGTGTTTGCTAACAGTTTTGCAAATGTAAGGGCTGCAACCTCCATTGACACTTCAATTGTCTGGGAACGTAGCTGAAAACTGGAGAAAATTTAAGCAACGTTTTGAATTATTATTACCGGCGATCGGAGCAGATAGAAAACGGTAGAAAACGAAAGCTGCGCTTCTACTCCACAGTGATGATGCAGTTGAGGTATATAACCATATTACTATTTAAACTGGAGATAATTTAAATCTAAAATCGATAATGGACAAATTTAAAGCATTTTGTGTACGAAGCGGAATGTGACGTATGAGCGATATAATTTTTTTACATGTATGCAGCGAGCTGGTGAAACTATTGATCAATATGTTACTGAGTTGAGACACCTGAGTAAAACATGCAAGTTTGCAGAACTGACAGACTCTCTCATTAAAGACAGAATTGTTTGCGGCATTCTGGATAATGGTCTGTGAGAAAGACTGTTAAGAAAACAAGACTTAGAATTGGAAAACGCGTTGATGCTCTGAAAAGTTTTGGAAACCGTGAAGTCACAGGTTAAAGAACTCTTCACTGAGAGCTACAACGTAGACGCTGTGAGGAATCGTGAACATATCAGAAAAAATAATAAAACAACAACAAAAACGACAGAGAGCAAGACATCTTCTGAGAGGAAAAAGATATGTGATCGCTGTGGGCACCAGCATCAGCCAAGACAGTGTCCAGCGTATGGGAAAATGTGCAATGTGTTAAGAGTAATCATTTTTCACGCTGTTGCAGAAGTAGAAAGAAAATTAAACAAGTAACTGCAGTGCTTGAAAATGAACTTGAGGAGTTTTATACTGATGAGCTTTGTGAAAACAAACTAACTAAGAATGACTGAACTATTCCATTGCAAGTTAACCAAAACAATATTCTGTTTAAACTTGATACTGGAGCACAAGTAAATGTTCTTGCAGAATCTGAGTTTAATGCATTAAAGCCAAGACCAAAGTTACATAAGACAAATATAAAAGTGACTGGGTATTCAGGTGCAGACATTCCAGTTAAAGGAACATGTGTGGCAAAAGTATTACACAAATGTGGCGGAGCCAAACAATGCACAGTCAATACTGCGTTATCTGTCTGTGAGAGACTAAATTTGGTGAAAAGAGTCTTTTTCCTGGACAGTGACACAGAGTCAGAATACAGTGACTTGATGAAAGAGTATGAAGACTTGTTCAAAGGGCTTGGTTGTCTTCCAGGAGAGTACACAATTAAAATTGACAACATAGTGCCACCCTTAGTACATCCATGTAGAAAAGTGCCTTTTGCGTTACGCCAACAACCGAAAACAGAGCTTGACAAAATGGAACAGATGTAAGTCATAAAGAAAGCTCCCAGACCCACCGCTTTGTTACTAGCATCTGACAAAGCATTGCCACCAAAACCAGGAGTTGCAATTTTGCCCTCTGGAAGTAACGCTCATGCGTCAATGCGCCATGCATTCCACTACATTCTCACTTCTGCAGGCGGACAGAGGCCAGACTTTCCGGTTCAGTACAATGCTGATCTGAAGCCAAAGAGTGACTAGAATCAGGATCTGATTGAAGAAGTGAAAGCACAATTGAAGGAATTGAGAAGTTTTCTTGAAATGATGAAGTCTCAGCATAAGAAAGAGATTACACAGTTAATGAATGAATTAGATGAAGAAAAGAAGATTCGTATTTCATTACAAATGGAAGTGGAAGGAATTAAGAAAGCGACAGTACTTGAGGAAGTACAACCCAGATCATACATGGTCCAAACAGAAGAAGGAACAGTGTTAAGGAGGAATCGCAAAGACCTCAAGAAAGTGTCAACTTCAGAGTTTCCGTTAACTGATTCAGATCAGACAAAACAAGGAAATAACAACGAAACACAAGAACTGTGTGAACCACTTAGAAGGTCTACTCGTGTTGGTAAAACCCCAGAGACACTGATAGAGACATGTTAAATTACGCATTTGCTATGGTCAATGTTGCTAATTGCTTTTCTTTTTAAGGAAAGGAAGATGTGGTGATATCATGTGCAAGAACGTGATTGGAGAGAGTTCTGAGCATGCGCTGGAATGACAAGAAAGATCTGGAAGCATGGCGCTGTACGATACGTGTGGTTGTTGCTGTTAAGTAAAAGTTCTATTTCTTCCAGAATATGGTTCTTTATTAGAAACCTATGGTATGTATTAATTTCAAGAACACAACACAGTGTCAGAAGTCGGTCTGTATGAATAATACGTTACCTCACACGGGAGAATCGAAGGTAACCGAAAAGAGTTCAAACTGTTTTGGTGTTTGCTAACAGTTTTGCAAGTGGAAGGGCTGCAACCTCCATTAACACTTCAATTGTCTGGGAACGTAGCTGAAAACTGGAGAAAATTTAAGCAACATTTTGAATTATTATTATTATCGGCGATCGGAGCAGATAGAAAACAGTAGAAAACGAAAGCTGGGCTTCTACTCCACGGTGATGACACAGTTGAAGTGTATAACCATTTTACTTTTGAAAGCGGAGATAATTTAAATCTAAAATCGATAATGGACAAATTTAAAGCATTTTGTGTACGAAGCGGAATGTGACGTATGAGCGATATAATTTTTTTACATGTATGCAGAGAACTGGTGAAACTATTGATCAATATGTTACTGAGTTGAGACACCTGAGTAAAACACGCGAGTTTGGAGAACTGACAGACTCTCTCATTGTTTGTGAATTGTTTGTGGCATTCTGGATAATGTGAGAAAAGGCTGTGAGAAAGACTGTTAAGAGAACAAGACTCAGAATTGGAAAAAGCTTTGATGCTCTGCAAAGTTTTAGAAACCGTGAAGTCACAGGTTAAAAAATTCTTCATTGAGAGCTACAACGTAGACGCTGTGAGGAATCATGAACATATCAGAAAAAAATAATATAACGACAACAAAAACGACAGAGAGCAAGACATCATCTGAGAGAAAAAAGCTATGTGATCGCTGTGGGCAGAAGCATCAGCCAAAACAGTGCCCCGCGTATGGGAAAATGTGCAACAACCATGGTAAAAGTAATCATTTTTCATGCTGTTGCAGAAGAGGAAAGAAAACATAACACGTAAATGCAATGTTTGAAAATGAACGTGAGGAGTTTTATACTGATGTGCTTTGTGAAAACAAACTAAGTAAGAATGACTAGACTAGTCCATTGCAAGTGAACCAAAACAATATTCTGTTAAAACTGGATACTGGAGCACAAGTAAATGTTCTTGCAGAATCTGAGTTTAATGCATTAAAGCCAAGACCAAGGTTACATAAGACAAATATAAAAGTGACTGGGTATTCAGGTGCAGACATTCCAGTTAAAAGAACATGTGTTACAAAAGTATCACACAAATGTGGTGGAGCCAAAAAATGCACAGTCTTTCTGTGAGAGACTGAATTTGGTGAAAAGAGTCTTTTTCCTGGACAGTGACACAGAGTCAGAATACAGTGACTTGATGAAAGAGTATGAGGACTTGTTCAAAGGGCTTGGTTGTCTTCCAGGAGAGTACACGATTAAAATTGACAACATAGAGCCACCCGTAGTACGTCCATGTAGAAAAGTGCCTTTTGCATTACGCCATCAACTGATAACAAAGCGTGATAGAATGGAATGGCTAGAAGTCATAAAGAAAGCTCCCAGACCCACCCCATTGTTACTAGCAACTGACAAAGCATTGCCACCAAATCCAGGAGTTGCAATTTTGCCCTCTGGAAGTAACGCTCATGCGTCAACGGGCCATGCATTCCACTACAATCTCGCTTCTGCAGGAGGACAGAGGCCAGACTTTCCGGTTCAGTACAATGCTGATCTGAAGCCAAAGAGTGACAAGTATCAGGATCCAATTGAAGAAGTGAAAGCACAAGTAAAGGAATTGAGAAGTTTTCTTGAAATAATGAAGTCTCAGCATAAGAAAGAGATTACATAGTTAATGAATGAATTAGATGAAGAAAGTAAGATCCGTATTTCATTACAAATGGAAGTGGAAGGAATTAAGAAAGCGACAGTACTTGAAGAAGTACAACCCAGATCATAAATGGTCCAAACAGAAGAAGGAACAGTGTTAAGAATAAATTGCAAAGACCTCAAGAAAGTGTCAACTTCAGAGTTTCCGTTAACAGATGCAGACCAGAAAAAAACAGGGAAATAACAACGAAAAAAAAAAGTGTGAACCACTTAGAAGGTCTACTCGTGTTGGTAAAACCCCAGAGAGACTGATAGAGACATGTTAAATTATGCATTTGCTACGGTCAATGTTGCTAATTGTTCTTCTTTTTTAGGAAAGGAAAATGTGGTGATAGTACGTGTAAGAACATGATTGGAGAGAGTTCTGAGCATGCGCAGGAATGACAAGAAAGATCTGGAAGCACGGCACTGTAAGACATGTGTGGTTGTTGCTGTTAAATGAAAATTCTATTTCTTCCAGACTATGATTCTTTATTAGAAACCCACGATACGTATCAATATGAAGAACACAACATCCCCCTCCCCCATTCCCCTTAAATATTTCACCTTTCACCTATAATCTCTAGATCCTCAGTGGAAAAGCCGGCTTGCATTTTCCCCATCTATACCCCTCATAATTTTATATACCTCATGAAATCTCCTCGTTCTCCTACACTCCAGGGAATAAAGTCCTAACCTAATCAAGCTTTCCTTATGACTCAAGTCTGGCAAAACCCTTGTAAGTTTCCTCTGCACTTTTTCAGTCTTATTGATACCTTCCTGTAGGTAGCTGACCAGAATTGCATACAATACTCTAAATTTGACCCTGCAGTATACATCCCTTCTCCTGTACTCGAATCACCCGTGGCTAAGGACATTTTAAATACCAATGCAAGGGCCCCTGCAACGGCTGCACCAGGCTCCAATGGGATCGGAAGGGGGAACCTTGTGAAGCCCTGGGGATTTATCCACCTTGATTTGCCTCGGGACAGAAGGCACCTCCTCATCTCTCATTTGTATTCAGCTTCATGCTTAGTCTTCAAGTATGTCCAACTTCCACATTAGCTCGTATCTAATCCAGGCAGCATCCCAGTGAACCTTTTCTGCACCCTCTCTATAACTCCCCGCATCCTTTCTCTAATGGGTGGACAAGAATTGAATTCAATACTCTAGATGCGGCCAAACCACAGTTTGATAAATCTGCAAGGGAACTTTCCAAACCTTGAACTCACCTAATAAAGGTAAGTATTCCATATGCTTCCTATACCACTCTGTTTGACTATGAACTTGGACCCCAGGAATGAAAGGGTTACCATATGAGGAACGTCTGGCAGCTCTTGGGCTGTATTCCCCGGAGTTCAGGAGAATGAGGGAGAATTTCATGGAAACATTCCAAATGTTAAAAGGCCTGAACAGATTAGATATAGCAAAGTTATTTCCCATGGTAGGGGATTCTAGGACAATAGGGCACGACTTCATGACTGAAGGACATCCATTTAAAACAGAGATGCAGAGAAATTACTTTAGTCAAAGGGTGATAAAGGCAGAGGTAGATAGGTTCTTGATTAGCCAAGGCATCAAAGGGTATGGGGTGAAAGCAGGGGAGTGGGGATGACTGGAAGAACTGGATCAGCCCATGATTGAATGGCGGAGCAGACTCGATGGGCCAAATGGCCTACTTCTGCTCCTATACCTTCTATGGTCTTAAGATCTTCTCATTCCTGCCATTTGGGGAGGCAACCTTATTTGAGTTACTGTCTCCTTCCTGTCAGCTTGACCCAGTCTGGCGATTCTCCTCTGACCTCCCTCATTAACAAGGCATTTTCATCCACCGGAACTGCCACTTACTGAACGTTGTTTCTTTTTCAAACCATTCTCTGTAAACTCTGGAGACTGTTGTGCATGAAAATCCCAGGAGATCAGTTTCTGAGATACTCAAACCACCCCGTCTGGCACCAACGATCATTCTGCGTCAAAGTCACTTGGATCACGTTTCTTCCCCCATTCTGATGTTTGGTCTGAACAACATCTGAACCTCTTGACGGTGCTGGCAAGTTTTTATGCATTGAGTTGCTGCTGCACGATTGGCTGATCAGATATTTGCATTAAACAGTCGGTTTACAGATGTACCAAATAAAGTGGCCACTGAGTGCATGAGCTGGGATTTTATGCTGAGCTCTATAAGTCATTGGTGAAGCGGCTCTTGCAGTACTGAGTAGAATTTTGGTCACCCTGTTGTCGGAAAGACACGGTTCAACAGAGAAGAGTGGATTGGCTTTATGAAGACGATGCCAGGACGAGGGTACCTAAGTTCCAGGAAGAGATACGCCAAACTAGATCGGACAAGAACAGAATAGAAATGTCTGAAATTATGAAGTTGAAGGAACAGACGTCACCATTTTGTGAAGCTGCTCTTTAACCTTCCTTTTGTGAAATGGCTTGTCGTAGTGCAGTTGTGGTCGAATGAATAATGAAAAATGAAGATTGAAAATTGAAGACTGAGGGGGTCTAGACTATATATATATATTTGTCTGGTTGTGTTTTTACTGATATTCTATATGTGCCTGCATATGCAAGGACTGGGCGGTAAAACCACGGTATAGCCTACCAGGTGTCAGGGTTGGTCGAGAGATGATCTCGGTGAGCTGGGAGGTCTGGACTATATATACATGCATATTTTGCATTGTATTTTTATTAATATTCTATAAGTACTTGAAAATGCGAGGCGTGGGCCCAAAAGCAGCAGTGTTGCCTAGTAGGTACTGGGACCAGTCGACATATTGTATGATACTGGTGGGACGGGGGTATCTGGACAGTGTGTGTGTGTGTGTGTGTGTGTGTGTGTGTGTGTGTGTGTGTGTGTGTGTGTGTGTGTGTGTGTGTGTATTCTGTGTCATGGTATTTTATTGATATTCTACATGAGTTTGTTAACTTGTATGTGCAGGGCGTTGGTGATGGGGGGAGTTCCTCATTCTGTGAATGTGTTCTTGTGTGCGATTGTCGGTAATGCATTTTCACGCCTTGACCCCATAGTGGCGCTGCCTTGTTTAGCTGCATTTATCAGTGTTCATGTATGTTGAATGGCAATTAATCGAGTTGAGTTGAACTAATTTTGCTCAGGAATAGTACTTTAAAGAGGATACAATAATGAGCCTGATTGTCTGCTGGACTCATTTTCAAATAAGAAGTAATTTGTGAGGTGTTCTTCGGTACGATATGGGAGTCTACGCCTGACCTCACCTGAATAACTGGCTAGTCCGCTCCGATTTAGAACAAAGAAACATAGATTACAAGTTGTCACTTGTGAGAAACGCAATCTTCTCCAGCCCTTGACCTTTTCCACCCACTTAACCATGTATCACCTTCCAGTTAGCATCCTTCCCCTTCCCCCCATTCTTTTATTCCCCTTCCCCTTCTTCTCAGTCCTGAAGAGGGATCTCGGCCTGAAATGCCGACTGTTTACTGTGTCCATAGATGCTGACTGGCCTGCTGAGTTCCTCCAGCATTTTGTGTGAGTTGCTTTGGATTGCCAGCATCTGCAGATTTTCTGGTGTTTGAAATTATGAGACACATAGATAGGTTGTAATAGCGGGGGGGAGGTAATGGGGATAAGCTCCCTCTGCCTATTAAATGCGCCCAATGGCCTGCATCTCACATAGCCTCTGACAACCAGGTCCAGCTCCTGGCCTTCACGTGTGGCTCTAGCTGCTAAGCCCAGCAGAACCATTTCTACTAACAGGAGAAGAGGAAAAGGCAGGCTATTTGGTGTCTTAAAACCAGTCAATCTGGGCGATTGGTTCTCGTCAGCTGTTGTTGGTAGCTCATCTAGAAGGAAAACTCTGATCTCAAACATCAGTTGCCTGGCACCTACACCAACACGTGGGGAATTCTGCGGGAGTAAACCCTCCATTCAGTTTAACACTGACTGGCAACTCCCGAGACATCACTGTTGCCAACTTCTATTGGTCTCTTCAGTTCCTTTGGGTTTATCAAACCAACTTACTTCGGAACACTATCCATCGATGTCTGGTATGGGAGTTACAAGTCATCTGACCACAAGACCCTACAAAGAATTACAAGGACTTCTGAGAGGATCATCGAGGTCTTTCTTCCACCCACCAGTGATATTTATCCAGAGCAGTACTTACGCAGGACCCTTAACATTGTCATTGATGCCTCCCATTCATCCCACAACCTCTTTGACCCCATACCACCAGGCAGGAGTTACCATAGCATTAGGACAAAAACTGTCGAGTTAACTGACTTAAGGATTGAATCCCAAACCACATCAGAGAAAGAAATATTTAAATCATGCTCCCGGGCAGTTCTAATTTTATTGAAGGGGGCACGCCTCAAGATCACTAACTTATCACGAATGGTAGGTATTAAATCTTTACCCAATGGATTAGTACAAAGAAACAAGCCCACAACGTTTTTCTCGGGCATCTCAGGAAAGTTTGATATTAAAGGGTTAATAAAATGTCTAATTTGAAGATATCTAAAGGAATGAGTATTAGGAAGGTTAAACTTTCCTAATACAGTGCTCCCCACTGCCTTTTGCAGTTTACGTTTACACATAGGGCTCATATGTCTAAAATTAAATTATCGTGGTTTTATCCTGCCATCAGTCCCCTTTGTGACAAGCTAAAAGGGGAGAGGCTTCTCTTATTCATATGTACTGGGCTTGTCCTAGTCTAGAGAAATTCTGGAGAGAAGTTCTTTTTAACGCTATCCCATATTCTTAATTACCACTTAGAACCTAACCCTCTGATGGCACCTTGGGTGAAGTAGACATGCATTTGAGTCCAACTAAACAGCGAATATTATCTTTTGCCTCTCTTTTGGCTGGACGGTTAGTTCTTCTTAGCTGGAGAGATGTCGCCCTACGCACTCATGTTCAAAGGCTTAGTGATATTATGTCCTGTTTAGACACTGAAAAGATTCACTATTCACTTCTCAATTCGGACATAAAGTTTCATAAGGTGTGGGGACCATTCCTCGAATACTTTCATAATTCTTCTTTAGATTATTTTTTTTCTTTTTTTGTACTATAATCCCTTACTTTCAGCATTTTTTCCGTAAGCTTTACGGCTTTTATGTGAATTACATTATAGTTTGGTAGTAAGCATTATATCTTCTTTTTTATATGTATTTACAGCTCTATGGGGTCGAACGCTCTGATTATTTTTTCTTTTTACACATTGAAATGGTTGACTTGGAGTTTTGTAGTGGGAGGGTGGGGAGGACACTAACCTATATGATTTTATTTTAGGTACTTTTTCCTTATTGTTATGAATTATATATTAGACACGTTTGTTTTGCACCGTATAAGTCTCCATTTTGTTGATGGGTTTTTGTTGTTGTATTGTAGAAATTCATTTTAAAAAATTAATTTAAAAAAGGACAAGAACTGTTGGGTTGGAAAACAGCTTCATCCCCCAGGCCGTGAGACTACTGAACTCCCTGCCACCACCCAGGAACATTACACGGTTTACTTTTTCACTTGTTTGTAAATCCATCTTATGCTACATGTCGATCTTCTGGAATATATTTTATTATTTGTTAATTTATTTGTGCAAATATCACTTTACACGTTGCATGTGGATTCTATGCACTATGGTCTAGAGGGACATTGTTCTGTTCGGCGGTATGTATGCAGTATCTACAATTGAATGACAATAAACTTGAACTTGATTTGGAGACGCGGCCAATATGAATCTGTGTGGATAACAGTCATGAGCCTGCTACTTCTACCCCAGGTAGCAACACTAACCTGTTTAACTAGGGAAACTGAGCCAAGCGCAGGTGATAAGGTTTTGCCATTCATAGAACCTCCTACCACCACCCAGATCTTACATGTATGAAGCGTCAGTAGCGTTACACTGTTCACTTTTTAACTTGAGTCGCAAATGCAACTTATTACCCATTAATTTACGAGTGGTAATATTATTTTGTGTGTTGTGTGTGTGTGAGTTATATGTACTGTGTTGTGCAGCTTGGTCCAGAGGAACGTTCTTTCTTTTGGCAGTATACATTTGTACAGCTGAACAATAATAAATTTAACCTTGAATAAAAAAGAACTTTCCCAACAAATCTCCTTTAAATTTTCCTCCTCTCACCATGGTATGTAGAACACAGAACAGTACAACACTGGGCAGACCATGATATCGACACCAATTTATACTAAATTTCCACCTTCTGTGTATCACTCATATCCCTCTGTTCCCGTCATATTTATGTGTCGATCGAGAAGCCTCTTAGACTCTATAAAACTGCCAGCATCCTTTACTACCCTTGTTAACCTATTCCAGGTACCTACCACTATGTGTAAGAGTACGTGTTGCTCATGACCTCCTTAATTGTAAAAGTGTATCTGTGTCTTTAATATTTCTACTCTAACTTTCCACCATAATATAGCAGTCAGAATTGTATAAGATTAAAGATTGTCATAGCTGGGAGAGAGTAGTGCGGATAAGCTCCCACTACCTATTAAATGCTCCCAATTGTGTGCGTTTCGAATAGCCTCTGACAAACAGTGGGGAGGGAAGGGGGGAGGAGGAGGAGAAGAAGAAGAAGAAGAAGAAGAAGAAGAAGAAGAAGAAGAAGAAGAAGAAGAAGAAGAAGAAGAAGAAGAAGAAGAAGAAGAAGAAGAAGAAGAAGAAGAAGAAGAAGAAGAAGAAGAAGAAGAAGAAGAAGAAGAAGAAGAAGAAGAAGAAGAAGAAGAAGAAGAAGAAGAAGAAGAAGAAGAAGAATGTGGAGGAGAGGGGAGGGGAAGGGAGATGGGAGGGATGGATGGGAGTAGTGGGGCAGGAGGAGAGAGGAGTGGGGAGGATGAAGGAAGGGAATAGAGGGTGGGAGAAAGGAGAGGGAAGTGGAGTGGGGAAGAGAGGCAATTGAGGGATGGGGAGGGGGAATGGAGAAGGGGCAGGGGAAGGTAATGAAGAGGGGGTCGGGAGGGAATGGGAGTAGGAAAGGAGAGGGAGAAGGAGGGAGGTGGAAAAGGGGAAGGGAAATGGGGAGAGAAGGGAAAAATAACATCGGCACAATGGAGGCACACATTTCCCAGGGATCATCGCGGAGCAGAGAGTGCTCTATCGGCGCCGAGATGTGAGACGGCGCATGCGCGCTGGTGAGGCTGCGGACCTGGAGCTGGAGGCCGGAGATCGGTGGAGGGTAAGTGGATCCCCGGTTGTAATCCAGTCCCCCGATCACCAACCTCAGCCCCACCACCCCCTCACTTCTGGTTCGCACTGATCTCCCACCCGGCCCTGTTCCCGACTACCACCCCGAACACAGTCTCTCACCATCGCTCCCGCATCCACTTCCCCACCCCCACCGTGAAAATCACACACTCTTCACCCTCTTCCCTTCGCTTTCCACCACTCTATCGCAACCCTCCCTTTCACAACCCCCTCCTCTCTGTCTCCTCCCCCTGTATCGTACCCTGCCCTCTGCCGCCTCCCCTGTCTAGCGCCCTCCCATCGAACCCCAGGTGGCGCCTCCCATCTGTCTCGGAACCTCCGTCTAGCCACCCCTTCGCGGCCCCCTGACCCAGACCCCACTGTCTCGCCCCTCCTGTCACACCCCTTTGCTCCCACCCAACGTCCCCCTCGCTGACATCCCCCCAGACGTCACCCCATCATCTCCCCTCTCCGACACGTCCCTCCGTAGACCCCTCCATCGCATGTCATGTCCTTCACACCCCCCCCCGACGACCCACTTCTAACAAACCCCACCTGACGCCCCAGCCCCAGACGCCTCCCACTCTGACGCGCTCCCCGCCCCCGTGTCCCCATGATGTCCCCCCACATCGCATCCCTCGTGGCACCCTATGTCATGTCCACACTCCCCCCTTGACGGTTCTCTTCTAACAACCCCCTGATGCACCACCCCCCGATTCCTCCCACTCTGACGCTCTCATCCCCCGTGTCCCCATGATGTCCCGCCACATCGCGTCCTTCAGTGGTCCCTCCTTGGTTGCGTTTTTCCGTGCCTCCCCCCCCCCCCCGCATCATGATCGTCCCCTATATCGCATCCTCATGTGTTAATCCTCGCCCCGACCCTCTGATGCCCTCCCCCCCCCACCCCGACGCGGACCCCTCTCGGGCCTCCCCAGTGCATCTAATGCGCCCCGACTTCTCAATGACGTCCCTCTCCCCCCCCCCGTCATCCCCCCCCCTCTGTCACATCCCTCCATGGCACTCCTGTCACGTCCTTCCATTGCCCCCCTCTGTTGCATACCCTCCGTGGCCACCCTGCTTCGTACCCCTCTGTCCCTACCGTAGGCCGTCCCTGTCCCCCTCTATTGTGACCCACCTCTGTCACCCCCAGCGTCTATCTCCCCCACCAGCTTGCCCCACCTCTTGACAGTATTCGTCTCTGTCTCCCGTACACTCACTGACCCTCTTACCCTCACCCCTCAGTCTTATCTCCCCACCCTCCATTCCTCATCATCCCTAGCCCCTCACTCTCCATCTGTTCCCCCTCATCTGCCACCCCTAGTACCCAACCCCCTCACCCTTACCCCCATCACCCCTGCCCCCCCGTATTGCCCTACCTCCCCCTCGCCCTACTCTCTCTCACCCACTGCTTCCATCCGCACCTCCTTTGGTCTCCCTCTTCCATCCATTGCCTCTCTCCTTTCCCATCTTGCCCCTCCCACCTCCAAATCCAGCACTGACAGCCCCCCCCTCTTCTCACAGATGATGATGGCGGGGGTCGAGGATGCACCAGCGGAGGAAGAGGAGGAGGGGCCGGCGGAGGATGAGGAGGAGGAGGTGGGGCCGCCGGCAGCCGCGTTTGTTGTGGCAGCAGTCGCCCCCTGCCCGCTGGACGATGACAACGACAGTCTGGGCGTGGGCTCCAGCTGCCTCTGCGGCCGGCCCTGCGGCGCCCCCACCCCAGCTGGAGTTGCCCGCCCGCCTGTCCCCCCACTTTGAGTGTGCCATCTGCTGCAAGGCCTTCCCCAAGGCCTCGTACCTGGCCCAGCACCAGCGCGTCCACAGCGGCGAGCGGCCCTACTGCTGCCCGGCCTGCCCCAAGCGCTTCGCCCGCGCCTTCGAGCTGACCCGGCACCGCCGCATCCACACGGGCGAGAAGCCCTACCAGTGCCCGCTGTGCCCCCGCCGCTTCTACTCGTCGGGCAACCTGAGCCAGCACCGGCGCGTCCACACCGGCGAGAAGCCCTACCGTTGCAGCCTGTGCCAGCGGCCGTTCGCCAAGTCCAGCAACCTGGTGGAGCACCTGCGCACCCACACGCTGGAGAAGCCCTTCGAGTGCGCCCTGTGCCGCAAGCTCTTCCGCAACGCGGGCGGCCTGGCAAAGCACCGCTACCTGCACAGCGGCCGCAAGCCCTTCCAGTGCGCCGTCTGCGGCAAGGGCTTCGTGCAGCGGACACACCTGCGTCGCCACCAGGCCACCCACCCGCAGGCTGAGGGCTGAGAGGGGCACAGGGACCTGGCCCACCCCCGTTGGTCGTCCCGGTCTGGGATGTGGCAGCCAGCACTCTCCACAGGCGTGGGGTCTAAGCACGTCACGCACTGGGCTGCAGGAATCTTCGGGCACATAGGGGCAAGGGGGTGTGGCTGAGGGATCAATCCTGACCTCTGGCTCTGTCTGTCCTGACTCCGTGTGTGTGCGTGTGTGTGTGTCACTCTCACTCTCTCCATTTCTCCGTTTCTCTGTCTCACTCTCCCTATCCTTCTCTGTCCCTATCTATTCCTCTTTTTCCATCTCTTCCTCTGCCCCATTCTCACTGTCTCTCTCTTTCTCTCTCTCTTAACCCACCCCTCTCTCAGTCCTCCCCTCTCTCTCCCCATCTCTCTCTGCCCCCTCTTTGTCCCCCCTCCCCCTCTCTGTCTCCCTCTCCCTCTCTCTCTCCCCCTTCTCTCTGCCCCCTCTCCCTCTCTCTGTCCCCCCCCCCCATCTCTTTATTTTGCTCCATTTTCCTGGGACTCTCCTTTGTGTGTCTCTGTCTCCGTCTCTCACACATCCCAGCAAACATTCGGGGTCAGTGGGTTAATCGCCCCAGCCCACCCCCCAGTATTTGTGTGGGTGAAGGGGAGAGTCTGGGGGAAGCTGGTGGAAATGTTGGAGGAAAACGTTCTGTGGCCGATGGTCAGCACTGTCCTGCTCTCCGATGCAGGAAGGGGTGGGTGACAGGCAAAAAAATCCTGGAAATGTGCTGGTCATGCAGAGGGGAAGTGAAAATCTAGAAGTGACATTTGTGGCTGCGGGGTGTCAAGGACAACTCACTTGTCCGAGAGGTTCCCACTAGAGTTGAAAGCAGCTGGCAGGGTGGGCAAGGACGACTGTTGAAACAGACGGAACCTCTTCTCATGAAACCTACAGCATAGTTCAGTCCCCTCGGCCTGAGATGTTGTGCCAGTCTTTTAACCTACTAACTCTACCCACCTCCCTACATTTTTCAATCAGCCGTATTCCTGTCATCAGCGTAAAGGAGGCCCTTCTGCCCACTGACTCTATGCTGCACCATCGACCTCCCATCCAAGCTAGTCCCATTTGCCCACGTTTGTGCGTGTCCCTCCAAACCTCCTCCAATCCATGTGTAACTGTCCGAACAACTTTTTTAAAAAGCTGTTGTCTTACTTGCCTCAACCACTGCCTCTATCTCACATCAGTAACACTGTGGTCAGAGAAACAGTTATTATACAACTTCCTATCAAAACTCTCCCCTCCCCCCCTCAAATTCTTGGTTCCCCTTTTGATGGGAGAGGGATGGGGTGAATACACTCAGTCTACACCCTCGATAACAGGGGTTCCCACCTTTTTTATGCCATGGACCCCTACCAGTAACCAAGGGGTACATGAACCCCAGGTTGGGAAACCCTGTTCCTAAAGATCACCCCTCCATCTGCTATCCTCCAAGGAATCAATTCCTAGCCTGTCCAAACTCTCCCCACAACTTGGTCCCTTAAGCCCTGGAAACATCTCGTTCTGCACCCTCGAGGAAATCTGCAGACGCTGGAAATTCAAGCAACACGCACAAAATGCTGGTGGTCCTGACGAAGGGTTTCGGCCCGAAACGTCGACTGTACTTCTTCCTATGGATGCTGCCTGGCCTGCTGCGTTCCACCAGCACTTTGTGTGTGTTGTTCTGCACTCTTTCCAGTTTGACATCGTTCCCATGGCAGGGTTACCAAGACTGAACTGGTGTGACTTCTTGCACATGAGCACAAGCAAACTTCATGCTCTGTTTTAACTTTTCTATATTTTTATTTCACAATACAGCTCCGAGTAGGACCTTCCAACCTTCAAGCCCCAACAAACCCAATTAACCCTGAGCTAATCATTCACAATGACCGACTACCCGGTATGTCTTTGGACTGTGGGAGGAAACCAGGGGACCTGGGGGAAATCCACGCATTCCACAGGGAGAACGTACAGAGACTCCTTACAGAACGGCGCCAGTATTAATCACCAAACTCTGGAACGCCCGGAGCTGTGATAGCATCGTGCTGATACTCCCGGAAATCCAACCATACCAACCCAGTGACCCAAGTTTAAACCCCGCTCTGCTGACTGTCATTACAGAATCACCCTGTGATTCTCTATAACCATTATAGAACAGGACAGGACAGGCCCTTTGGCCAATAATGCTCCAAAATCAATCTAACCTTTCCTTCTTACATATCCCTCCATTTTTCTGTCATCCATGTAAAAATCTCTTAAATGCCCCAAATGTATTTGCCTCTACTACCACCCTTAGAAGGGTGTTCCGTGTAGCCACCACTCTGTGTGGGGGGAAAAAACCTACCTCTGACATCCCACCCTATACTTTCCTCTATTACCCATAAAATTACGCCCCCTCGTATCAGCCGATTCCTACCTAGGAAGAGGTCTCTGGCTGTCCACCAGCTTCATGCCTGTTCTTGATAACACCCCTGGCAGCACGTGTTAAACACTCTGAAAGTACCTAGCATCGTTGTATTAGAACATAGTACCAAGAACAGTACAGGCCCTTCAGCCCACGATGCTTTGCTGACCCTTTGTCCTGCTCTAAAATCAATCTAATCTGGCTGAGAAACATTCAGCTTCAAATGATTCCGTTACCACCTTTGGTTGGGTAGCTTCCAACCTGGCGCATGAATATCGATTTCTCTAACTTCTGGTAATTTCTACTCACCCGATCTCTCTTTTTCAATTCCCCCTTCTTGCCCCTTCCCTTCACACCTGCCCATCACCTCTCTCTGGTTACCTTCCTCGTTCCCTTTCTCCCATGGTCCACTCTCCTACCAGATTCCTTCTTCTTCAGCTCTTTACTCCTTCACCTCCCAGCTTCTTACTTCCCACCTGTGTCCCCTCCCCTAGCACCTGCCAACTTGAACTCCTCCCCCACCGCCACCACCTTCTCATTCTGGTTTCCACCCCCATTTCCTTTCCAGTCCTGAGGAAGGGTCTCGGCCCAACACCTCAACTCTCTTCCTTTCCATAAATGCCGCCTGACCTGCCGAGTTTCTCCGGCACTTTGTGTGTGTGTCGCGAGCATTTTGCTGATTGTTTTATACGTTTAGTGTCTGAAGCATGCAGATATCCAGCGATGCCCCGGTGCAGTTGAGATTGGAATTGGATTTATGATCACGACGTGAGATCTGTTAGTTTTAATGCAGAGACATTCAATTATGACTATCAATAAACACTACAAGAAAACAAGGGAGTGCTTGTCGGTTCTTGGTCAGTTCAGAGATCTGATGACAGATGGGAAGAAGCCATTCCAATATTGTAGAACTAAGTTTCACAGAATCCAAGGCTTGCAGAGTCAAACCCTCCAGCAAAGGGGTGGCTGGAGGGTTGTGGGGGGTGGTTCTTTGATTATGCTGGCTGCTTTATTGATGCACCGAGAAGTGTCGACAGAGTCATGGAGGGGAGGCTGGTTTCTGTGATGTGCTGAGCTGTGCCCACAGCTCTCTGTGGGTTTCTGGTGGTCACAGACAGAGCGGTGGGGGGGGAGGTGTTTACAGGAGATATGCAGGACAATTTTTTTCTTCCGCACTAAGTTCAAAGTAAATTCATTATCCAAGAGTGCATGTTCAGTGGCCACTTTATTAGGTACAACTGCAGACCTGCTTGTTAGTGCAAATATCTAATCAGCCAATCATGTTCAAAGTTCAAAGTAAATTTATTATCAAAGTACATATATGTCACCGTATACAACCCTAAGATTCATTTTCTTGTGAGCATACTCAATAAATCCATAATAGAATAATAACCAGAATAGAATCAATGAAAGACTGCACCAACTATGGGGTTAACGAGTGTGCAAAAGAAAAATATGAAAAGAAAGAAATAATAATGAATAAATAAGCTTTAAATATCGAGAACAGGAAATGAAGAATTCTTGAAAGTGAGTCCATAGGTTCTTGAACAATTCAACGATGGGGCAAGTGGAGTAAAGTTATCCCCTTTGGTTCAAATGTGGCAGCAATTTGAATACTTAAAAGCATGCCGACATGGTCATGAGCTTCAGCTGTACAGACAAACATCAGAAAGAGGAAAAAATATGATACAGGTAACTTTGACTTGATGATGCCAGAAGGAGTGGTTTGAATATCTCAGAAACTGCTGGTCTGGGATTTTCACGCACAACGCTCTCCAGAGTTTACAGACACTGGTGTGAGAAACAAAAGAAAAATGGCAGCTCTCTGAGCGAAGGCAGCTTATTAATGACAGAAATTAGAGGAGAATGGCCAAACTGGCTCAGGCTGTCAGTAACTCGAACAACCGCACGTTACAACAACAGCGGTGTGCAGAGGAGCATCTCTGAATGCACAACACATCGAACCTTGAAGTGGATGGGCTACAGCAGCAGAAGATCACACTGGGTTCCACTCCTGCAACTTCTAAAGTGCCCAAGTGTACGTGTCTCCATATACTACTTGCGGGCATTCTAAGTAGAACAGCAAAATACAACAGATTCGATGAGAAACTTCACAATAGAGGCCGGCAGACAACAAGTGCGCAAAAGAAGATAATCTGTACAGATTTAAATAAATACATATATAATACCGAGAACAATCTTGATTGCAGAGAGTATCTGCTGCCATTATGGGGGGTGCAGGGCAGAACATAAGACACATAAACACAATTAGGCCATTCAGGCCATTGAATCTGTGCCGGCATTCCATCATGGCTGATTTATTTTCTCTCAACCCCATTCTCCCCGTAAACTTCGACACCCTTAATAATCAAGAACCTGTCAACACTGATTAAAATATACCCAATGACGTGGCCGGTGGCAATGAACTCCAAAGTTTCACTACCATCTGGCTAAAGAAGTTCCTCCTCATCTCTGTGGTAAAGGGATGTCTTCCTATTCTGAATCCTGTTATCGTAGACTCGGCCCACTACAGGAAACATTCTTTCCATGTCCACTCTATCAAAGCCTATCAAGATCCGATAGGATTCGGTGAGATCCCCCACCCGTTCTACCAAACCCCAGTGAGTGCAGGCCTCATACGTTAACCCTGGTTTGTGGCAGAATCGATAATGATATGTTCAGTTTAATTGGCATTGGGTTTGGCACAGACAAGGCCTGTTCCTGTGCTGTACTGTTCTGCAGTCACAGAGTCATAGCATTTGGCCTATCTAGTCCATGTCAAAATATTCTGCCTCATCCCATCGACCTGCTCTCAGAATATATCTCCGTACCTGCCCATCCATGCACTTAACCAAACTTGGTCTCATGATTGCTCTTGGTTCTGTAGAAAAATTTCTACAGAAGAGGTTTCTCATTACCTTCTTCTGGGTGGTGACCTCAGCCATTATCAATGCTCTTCAAAAATTTCCTTGTGTCCATCATTGCATAACTAGGACTTGCAATATGTACCAGCTGCTCATACGACTATCCACCACCTGCTCCCTTGGCTTCATGTGATCTTGATAGGGGTTGGGGCTAAGCAGGTGCTACACCTTGCCCAAGGGTGACCTACAGAGTAGCGGAGGGAAGGAGCACCTTACACCTCCTTTGGTGGAGACGTATCTCCACCTCGCCACCCAACACTATCAATATCCTTCATAATTGTGTGTACCTCCATCAAATCTTCACTCGTTCTCCTACACTCTGGGGAATAAGGTCCTAACTTATCTGATCTTTCCATGCAACTCAAGTTCACCGAGGCATTTCCTCAAATCCTGGCAATGCCATTGTAAATTTTCTTTGCACTCTGTCAATCCTATTGATACCTTCCCTGCAGTTAGCTGACCAAAGCTGCACACAATACTCAAGTCAGACCTCACCAACGTCTTATACAACTTCAACATAACATCCCATCTCCTGTAGCCAATACTTTGATTTATGAAGGCCAGTGAGCCAAAAGGTTTTTTTTTGCAATCCTATCTACCTAAGGTGACTTTCGGGGATTCCAGGATCTGTGTCTTATGACCTTCAAAAGAACCCGGCTGTGCCAGGAACCAAGTGAAATGTGGTAGTGGTAAAGAGCTGAGGAAAAAGGAAGAATCTGCGAGCAGGTGAGTGTGGATCATGGGAGAAAAAGAATGAGGAGAGCTACCAGGGGAAGGTGATGGGCAGATGAGGGGGTGAGAGGAAAACCAGAATAGGGAATGGACAGTGAAGAGGGAGAGGAGATATTACCAGAAATTAGAGACATTTATGTCCATGCCTTTACCTGCCAAACCCCTCTTCCTTCCGTGTCACCTGGTCACCTATCACCTGCCAGCTTGTACACCTTCCCCTCTCCACACCCTCTTATTCTAGCTCTGCTCCCTTCTTGATGAAGGGTCTGGGCCCAGAACACCAACTCCACCAACTCTTCATTCCCCTCCACAGATGCTTCCTGACTTGCTGAGTTCCTGCAGCACTTTGAATGTATGTAGCTTCAGACACTTTGAAACTTCTCATAACCCACGGAGGAGGGTTGGTGGGGGGCGGGGGGGTTGGTGTTTCAGGTCCGATGCCAGGAGGAATGTTCCATGAGGAACATAGCCTAAGACTCAGAAGCAGATTATGTGGGCTAACAAGGTAGCGTAGCAGTTAGCGTTACGGCAGCTGGTTCAATTCCTGCCGCTGTCTACAAGGAGTTTGTACGTTCTCCCTATGACCACGTGGGTTTCCTCCGGGTGCTCTGGTTTCCTCCCACATTGCAAAGACGTACAGTTTAGTAGGTTAATTGGTCACATGAGTGTAATTAGGTGATGCACCTTCATTGTGCTTGAAGGTCCTGTTACCGTGCTTGATCTCAAAATTATTTTTAAAGTATTAAGTAATTTGGTACCGGGATAACCAACAAGGCTGAGAAGAAGGTTGTGTTTGTTAGCAATCATTTCAGATTTCTGGAGAACTGGAAGTTCACCAGGTTGATTCCAGGGATGAAGGGGTTAACCTATGAGGAGAGATTGAGTTGCATGGGACTGTACTCTCTGGAGTTCAGAAGAATGATAGGGGATCTTATAGAAACAGTCAAAATTTTGAAAGGGATAACTAAGACTGAAGTAGAAAAGTTGTTTCCATTGGTAGGTGAGACTAGAACTAGGGGACATTGCCTCAAGATTCAGGGGAGAAGATTTAGGACCAAGATGAGGAGAAACTATTTTTCCCAGAGAGTGGTGAATCTGTGGAATTCTCTGCCCAGGGAAGCAGTTGAGGCTTCTTCACTGAATATATTTAAGAAACAGTTAGATAGGTTTTTACATAGCAAGGGAATTAAGGGTTATGGGGAAAGGCACGTAGATGGAGCTGAGTTTACAGCCATGATCTTATTGAATGGTGAGGCAGGCTTGATTGGCTGGATGGCCTACCTCTGCTCCTATTTCTAATGTTCTTATGTTCACAATCTTGGCCTCCACCACAGTCTGTGACAGACCACCCCACAGATTCACTACTCTCTGGGTTAAAAAAAAAATCCTCTTTACCTTCTAAAAGATTGTCCTTCAATTTTGAGGCTGTGCCCTCTAGTTCTGGACACCCCCAAGAAACATCCTTCCCACATTCATCCTATCGAGTCCTTTCAACTTTCGGTAGGTTTCAATGAGATTCCACCACTGCTCCCACCCCCCACAGTCTTCTAAATTCCAGTAAGTATAGGTCCGAAGCTGCCAAACACTCCTCATACATTAATCCCTTCATTCCCAGAATCATTCTTGTGAACCTCGTCTGACCCTCCCCATAGTCTTTCAATTTCCTCAAACGTCTTCACTGTCCACTAAGATACCAATCCTGGTCTCATCTGCAAGCTGGCATGTTCGAAATAAACATCAGTGTCCTCAGCAACGGTAACATTGAGGGTGGTTTGAGGTGTGGGGTGAGAATTTGACCAGGAAGGTGTGTTGGCCGAGATAAGAGTCTGCGGATCTGGCGCAGTGGAGGTTGAAAGTTCTGATTCTGAAAGTTGAACGAGTTCCAAACAATCAGATTCCTCCTTTTAAATATAGATGCCGCTGTGTGTAGCTGGGAGAGGAACAAGAATTCACCGTTTCAATTCTCAAGGCTGCGAGGGGAACTGAGTGTTCCCTGTGACCGTGTGGTTTTTCTCTGGAGTTCCAGTTTCCTCCCACAACCCAACTCTAAGCGGGATCGACGGGTCAATCGACCACTGTGTTATCATGAATCCTTAAAAGCACAGAAAGGGAAAGGACACAATGTTGAACATCATGTTGGGGGAATAATAAACAACTATGACCACAAGATGAAGGTTTTCGGCCCGAAGTGTCGACTCGCATTCCGGTCCATAGAAGCTGCCTGACCTGTTGAGTTCCTCCATTGTTACTCGGGATTTCCAGCATTTGCAGAATCGCATGTTTATTAACTCAAGCAATGCACTCAAAGTGCTGGAGGAAGGATCTCGATCCGAAACAGAGTATCCGTATGGCTGTTCCCCTCAATAACCGGCATACTGCTTTGGATACTGTTGGGGACGCAGCCTACTCGTAGCAGGTCTCTGACACTGAGCCTGGGGCTCTGTAGCTCATAGAGAAGGGTTGGTGGGGGTGAGGTGAAGAAGAGTGCAGTGTGATAGGGTGTTCCAATAGTTAGAGGAGGCAGACAGGAAAAAGATACCCCTATGGTATGTTGCTTCCCAGGTTCCAGGGTCAGGGATTGGATCCATAGCATTCTAAAGTGGGTGGTTGAGCAGCCAAGAGTCATGATACATGGTGGTATCAACAGCATAGGTGGGAAAAGGGATGAGGTCCTGAAGAGAACTTAGGGAGCTGGGAAAAGCAGGACAGCAGAAGTGTCAATCTCCGGATTGTGGCCTGTGCCATGCGCCATCATTTGAATCACTGGGATAAAAAGGACGGGTTAAACTGAACCCTAAGGGGATCAATATCCTTGAGGGCAGGTTTGCAGGAACTGTTTGTGAGGGATTTTAACTAGTTTGGCAGGGGAATGAGGACCAGGGTTATAGGTCAGAGGATGGGGTAGTTGGTATACAGGTAGATACAGTGTGTAGTGAGACTGTGAGGAAGGACAGGATGTTGTCAGAGCAAAATTGCAGTCAGTGGGGTGGGTTGAAGCGTGTCTATTTTTGCTAGGAGTACCGGGCACAAGGGTGATAAACTTAGAGCGCGGCTCAGTACGTGAACGATGACGCTGTTCCATGGAGACTTGGTGTCAGAAAGGCAGAAATGGCTGCTGCATGTTCTGGGGTCTTTATCTGTCTCAGACACATAAGCATACAGGGATACGTGTGTGGACACACACACACAGGTCACACAAACACAAGCACACGTGCATGCACACAAACACAATCTCCCACTGATATATGTGTGTGTGTGTGTTTATTTATATTTATATATTTATATATATATACACACACATACAACTATATCACAGTGGTTGCAGTTCCTTTTAGCGGTCAGGCCTCATTTGATCTATTTTTTCTTCGTATTTTGTCCTGCTCTGGGTGCATGTTCATGGTCTTCTGCTACTGTAGCCCGTCCACTTCAAGGTTCATCATGTTGTCTTTTAGAGATACTATTCTACACACCATGTTGTAACTTGCGGTTATTTGCGTTGCTGTGAGCTTGAACCAGTCTGGCCATTTTTCTCTGATCTCTCTCATTAACAAGGCGTTTTGACTCGCTCAACAGCTGCCCACCGGCAGTTTTCATTTTTGTTTTATTTTTCACAAGATTTCTCCAGAAACTCTAGAGCAGAGGTTCCCAACTGGGGTCCACGGACCTCAGTTAATGCTAGGGGGTCTATGACATTAAAGAAAGGTTGGGAGCTCTTGCTTTAGAGACTATCGTGCGTGAAAATCCTAGATCAGCAGCAGTTTCTGAGATACTCAAACCACTCCGCCTGGCATCAACAATCATTCCGTGGTTAAAGTCACTTAAATTACATTTCTTCCTCCATTCTGGTGTTTGCTCTGAACAACAACTGACCATGTCTGCATGCTTTTATGCATTGATTTGCTGCCACATGACTGGCCAATTAAATGTTTGCATTAACAAGCAGGTATACCTAATAAAGAGGCCACTGAATTGTACATCTAGCATGCTAGAATAGGTCCTTTCTCTCCTGTAATGTTAGAAATTGAGGGGTGAGCTGATAGAGATATGGATGGGGACAGGTTTAAAGCATCTAGCCTTTCCCAAGGCTTGTTCAGATATGTGCCATGTCTTATGATGTTGGTAACCATAGTCTTTCCATGACCATGATTGGTCTCAGCAAATTTTTATCTGGAAGTAGTTTGCCATTGCCTTCTTATGGGTAGAGTCTTTACAAGACGGGTGACCCCCAGCCATTGTCAATACTCTTCAGAGATTGTCTGCCTGGCGTCAGTAGTCTTATAACCTGACCTTGTTATCTGCACCAGCTGCTCATAGGACCATCCACCACCTGTGTCCATGGCTTAACATCATAGTCATTAAAAAAGTACAGCACAAAAACAGGCCCTTCAGCCCATCAAGCCCATGCTGAACCATTTAAACAGCCTACCCCCATTGACCTGCACTGTGACCATAGCCATCTATACCCTTACTATCCATATATATATATATCCAAACTTCTCTTAAGTGCTGAAGTCGAGTTTGCACGCACCACACGTGCTGGCAGCCAGCTCCACACTCTCACCGCCCTCGTGAAGAAGTGACCCTGACCGGGGGCCGGGCAAACTGGTGCTACACCTTGCCCAACGGTGACCTGCAGGCTAGCGGAGGGAAGGAGGTCCTTACACCTCCTTTGGTAGAGACGCAGCTCCACCCCACCACCCATGTGGGGAAGGGTTCTAAAAGCAATGGGGCCTAAGTTTAAGATTATAGTCATAGAGGACTACTGCACAGAAACAGGTGCTTTGAGCCATCCAGTCTGTGCCTATCATTCTGCCTAGTGGCAAAAGATTGGAAAGGAACGTCGGGATCAGCTTGCTCACACAAAGGGTGTCGTGCATTTGGATTGAACTGCCAGAAATAGTGGTTGAGGCGCGCACATTAGCAACATTTAAAAGGCATCTAGACAAGTCCACAGATGGGAGGAGAGGGCTATGGGCCAAATCCGGGCAGGTGGGACAAGCTCGTTGGGCAATACCTTCGGCATGGAGCAGTCTGTACTGTATGACTCTATCTCAGGCTCCTGTTAAACTATGGCAGGCGCACTGCAGCTACAGAAAACAAAAATTGCTAATTAAGGGACTAGTCTGACTCCTGGGAAGTGGGGGGGGGGGGGGGGTCTCACCAGGAGGTGTTCAAAGCTTTAGACCTAAAGAAGAGTGGGGAGAAACACACAAAGCGCTGGAGGAACTCAGCGGGTTGGGCCGCATCTATGGAGGGGAATGAGCAGCAAACGCTTTGGGCCTGAGCACAAAGTACACTGCAGATGCGGTGGTCAAATCAACACGTACAAACAAGCTGGATGAGCTCAGCATGTCTGCTTCACATTCCCATTCGGATATGCCCATACACGGCCTCTTCTACTGCCATGATGAGGCCAAACTCAGGTTGGAGGAGCAACACCTCATATACCATCTGGGCAGTCTCCAGCCCCTCAGTATGAACATCGAATTCTCCAACTTCCGGTAATTCCCTCCCTCTCCCTTCCCCCCAGCCCACTTTCACTCTTCTAGCTGCCTATCACCTCTCTCATGATTCTGCCCTCTTCTACTATCCATAGTGCTTTCCCCTTAGATTCCGTCTTCACTTCTCCTGCCTATCCCCTCCCTGCTTCCCCTCCCTGCTTCCCCTCCCCCACCCCTTGATCTTTCCCCTGATTGGTTTTCCACCCTCACCCCACATTTTTTTATAGGGCCACTGTCCCCTCCTCCTTCAGTCCTGACGAAGGGTCTCAGCCCGAAACATTGACTGTTCATTTCAACGCATACTGCCCAAACCTGCTGAGTTCATCCTTGCTTCTACGTGTTGCTTTGGGCCTGATACCCTTTATCAGGATCATGGGGGAGGGGGAGGGAGAAACCAGGAAAAGAATAATCCTACAAAAAGTACTGGATACAGCCCAGTCCATCATAGGTAAAATCATTGAGCACATCTACATAAAGCATGCCCCAGGAAAGCAGCATCCATCATCAGGGACCCCCACCAACCAGATCATGTTCTCTCCTCGCTGTTGCCATCGGGAAGGGGGTAACAGGAGCCTCTGGTCCCACACCATCAGGTTCAGGGAGTTACCACCCCTCAGTCATCAGGCTTTTAAGGGGATAACTTTACTCATCTTCACCTGCCCCATCACTGTAATGTCCCCACAAGCTACGGTCTCATTTTCAAGGACCCACCTCACGTTCTCGATAATTATCTCTTATTTATTATCATTAGTTCTCTTTTTGCATTTCCAGTCTGCCTTTTTTTGCGTAACGAGTAGGTGCAGTCCTACATCGGTTCGATTATGGGTTTATTGAGCGTGCCTGCAAGAAAATAAATCTCAGAGCTGTGCATGATGACACAAATGCAATCTGATAATAAATTTACATTGAAGTTTGAAAATGGTGGGGTGAAGGGAAAGTACAAGCTGGAAGGTGATAGGCGAAGCCAAGTGAGGGGGAAGGTGGGTGAGAGAGGGGGATGAAGCTGGGAAGTGATTGGCGGAAAAGGTAAAGGTCTGAAGAAAGAATCTAATAGGAGAGTGGACGATGGGAGTAAGGGAAGGAGGGACACCAAAGGGAAGTGATGGACAGGTGAGAAGGGAAATGTTAGGAGTGATGCCAGATGGAAAATAGAAGAGTGGGAGCGGGAGAATTACCAGAAGAATGTTGAGTGGTTGAGGGTCCGGGCAAAGTCGATGCTTTTGAAGCTCATAAAACATGGAAAAGTTTAGCACGGGGACAAGCCACTTGGCCCACAATGTTTGTGCTGAACATGTCTAGTTAAGGCATTGAGCTCAAAGGTCAGCATGTGAGTTGCAGTGGTATAAAACTCTGGTTAAAGCTCACTTGCATGCATTTCTGGCTGCCCTATTACAAGAAGCATGTGGAGGCTTTGGAGAGGGTGCAGAAGAGGTTTACCAGAATGTTGCCTGGATTAGAGAGTGTGAGCGATAAGACAAGATTGGACGGACTTGGGTCATTTTCTCTGGAACAGTGGATACAGAGGATAAGAGATTTGGAAAATTACAAGAGGCATGAATAGTCAGAGTCCTTTCTACCCAGGATCAAAGCATCTAATGCAAGAGAGCATGCATTTAAGATTAGAAGGGGTGAGCTCAAAGATTGCAGGGAGTTTTTAAACATAGAGCAGTGGTTGCCCAGAATGTGCTGACAGGGGTGGTACTGAAATCATTTAATGGCTCTAAGATTACAGATTACAGAAGACCTGGATTACAGATTTGCTTTATTTGTCAAATGTACATCGAAACATACAGTGAAATGCAGTTTTTTTTTGTTGCATCAACAATTACCACAGTCCTAGGATGTCGCCACACGTTCAGCTCCAACGTAGCATGCCCACAAATGACCAACCGCAAAGTCTTTAAGCACGTGGGAGGAAACCCACACAGTCACGAGGAGAACATACAAAATCCTTACAGAGAGCAGCAGGAATCGAACCCCAATCGGTGATCGCTGGCACAGTAAAGTCACTGCACCAGCCGCGACACTACCATGCCACCCACTGAGAATGGAGGGATATACATGTCATGCAGGCTGAAGGGATTAATTCAGTCTGGCCTTTAATTAGTGTGCCACAACACTGTGGGCTGAAGGACCTGTAGTCATCTCTTGCTGTAGTCATCTTTGTTGAATGATAATGGGATGGAGAAGGCAGGAGGGATGGGACCAGCCACGATTACATTCAACGGTGAAGTACAAAAGCTCCACTCGTGCACTGACTCTGTGTTTCAAGTTGATTGTATCCACCCTAACTGATTTAAAGATGCAAGATTAAATTAGGATCAGTACATACAAGGGAAGGTCAGGGCTAACCGACCTGATTGGATTCCAAGCAAATGAGAGCAGTGCATTTGATGTAGCTTTCTCCTTGACAAAGTCCATGAGGTCCAGAGGCATAAAGGCCATGAGTTCCAGAAAGAATAGCAAGTGCTATTGAAGTTACAGGAGTTTGCATGTCTTCTTGAAGTTAAGATGTTAAGAAGACCAAATTTCCTCCAGGAGGACCACAACCATGGTTGGGAGGCTTGCGTGCCTCAATGACTCAAAGAGCTATGCTGGTCAGAATCAGGGCTTTATGCCTTGGCTCTTCGTAGGGTCATCCATGCCAACAGGTCAAAGGGTAGAGACTAGACTAAGAGTGGTCCACCAGCTCAGCTCAAAGCTGACAACCCTGACTGGTCAAACAAACCTGTTACGGAAACAGCCGTGAAGAATCCCTCTACATCTGAGCAGCCGCGGACAGACAGATGAAGGACCTTCACGGTTGTCCTAACAGCCAGTGGCGCAATGGGCAATTAAGTAAGAGGCCAAATTTAGAGTATCGTATGCAGTTCTGGTCACCTATTCCCTACAGGGAAAATATCAATGAGATGAAAGAGCACAGAGATAATTTACAAGGGATTGCCGGGCCTTGAGTATCTGAGTTTTAGGAAAAGGTTGAATAGATATCTCTTTTCATATATAAATTTAGGGCATGGGTTGTGCTGTATTCTATGACTCTAGCTTAGTACTTTATTCCCTGGAATGGAGGAGGATAAGGGGAGGTTTGACAGAGCATACAAAACTATAACAAGTATAGACAGGGTGAAGACCAGCAGGCTTTTTGCATCCAGGTTGGGTAAGACTAGAACTAGAGGTCACATATTATGGGTGAATGTTGAAATATTTAAGGGGAACCTGAGGGGGAACTTCTTCACTCAGAGGGTGGTGCGAGAGCGGAATGAGCTGCCAGCAGGAGTGGTGGACGTGGACTTGATTGCAACACTTAGAGAAGTATGGACAGGGAAATCAATGGGAAGGATACTGTCTGGGCACAAGTAGACGGGAATAGGCAGGAAAAACAGGTGGAAACAGGGTAGCTGGTCTGAAGTCCCTGAAGTTCAGTGATGTAGTGTTCTATTCAATGGACGCAACAAGTATTTGACTGACAAGAGTCTGTGCTGAGCAGCCATTAATGTTTATAGATGACACAGCCACTGGGCATGAAGTTGACACTGCTGACAGAAGTACGATGGATAACTGGGCAGAAATGATGCGGCAAGATGCATTTCATTCAGGGCAAAGCCGGCCAACATGGGCTTTGTGGGGAGACACAACAGGGAAAGTATAAACCAGACTGATCGGAAAATCATAAACACAACGAGATTCTGCAGATGCCGGAAATCCAGAGCCACACACACGAAACACTAGAGAGAGACTTGACAGGTTAAGCTGCAGCTATGGAACTGAATAACCAGTCAATGCAGTTTTCTGAAAGGTCACAGCCACTTTTGCTCAAGAGAAAGCATGTTGTTTCTCCAATCTCCCCACATAAAAGGGTGGCATGGGAGCATAGAGGTTAGCTCAAAACTTTACAGTACAGGCGACCCGGGTTCAATTCCCGCTGCTGCCTGTAAGGAGTTTGAATGGTTTCCCTATGACCACATGGGTTTCCTTCGTCAGTCCAAAAAGACGTATGCGTCGGTAGGTTAATTGGTCATTGCAAATTGTCCCATGATTATACAAATACTGAAAACCCAGACTAACACATACAAAACGCTAGAGGAATTCAGCAGGTCAGGCAGCATCTATGGAGGAGATGCTTCGGACCGAGACCCCTCATCAAGATTGACAAGGGAGGAGGGAGAAACCAGAGTAAGGTGGGGGGGGGTGAGGTGAAGAGTGAGGGGAAGATACGTCAGTGTCTTTAACCTACTAACTGGTACATACTTGGACTACAGGAGGAAACCCATGTAGTACAGTACAGGAATATCTAGTCCATGCTGAACTATTTAAACTGCCTACTCCCATCGATCTGCACCTGGATCATAGTCTTCCATACCCCTTGTGTACCTATCCAAACTTAAGTGTTGAAATCAAGCTTGCATGCCCTACTTGTGCTGGCAGCTCACGCCAGACTCTCCGGACCCTCTGAGTGAGGAAGTTTCCCCTTTCACCCTTAAGCCATGATCTTTTTCACCCAGGGAGTTGTGAATCTGTGGAATGCTCCGCCTCAGAAGGCAGTGGAGTTCAATTCTCTGGATGCTTTCAAGAAAGAGTTAGATAGAGCTCTTAAAGATAGCAGAGTCAAGGGATATGGGGAGAAGGAAGGAACAGCGTACAGATTGTGGATGATCAGCCATCATCACAGTGAATAGTGGCACTCGCTCGAGGGGCCGAATGGCCTGCTCTTGCACCTATTGTCTATTGTCTCTAGCTTTAGTACCACCCAACCTCAATGGAAAAAGCCTAGTGGATGTGAGAAGCTGGGAGGTGATCAGTGGAAGAGGTAAAGGGCTGAAAAAGGAGAACAAAGGAGTAAAGGAAGGACGAGGTGAACCAGAGTGAGGTGACGGGCAGTTGAGACGGGCTGAGAGGGAAGCTAGAATGGGGAATAGATCGAGAGATGGGGGATGGGGTGTGCAAAAATTACCAGAAGTAGGATGAAATCAATGTTCATGCCATCAGGTTGGAAGCTACTCAGATGGAAAGTGTGAAAGAAAAAAAGTTCTGTGTCGTTGGCAGGTCAGGAGACTAAGTGGTTGAAAAGTCATACGGGATATTTAACTGCCTTACAATACTGCCACCTCTAGGCACTGGCAGAGATTGCACTTGCAACACGTACACACCAATTCGCTGTTCTAATGCTTGCAAGCCTATTCACGACAGGGGTGACAAGACTTCACTGGAGGCAGGGTGTGGACGAGTTTTAAGGTGGTGCCTGGGCCTGAAACTCTGAGACGAGAATAGATCGGGCGATCAGGGGCCGCGGGCGCTGGAATCTGGAGCACAGAAAGGGGCAGCCTGGTAGCATAGTGGTTAGCACATCGCTTTACAGTACCGGCGATAGGGGTTCAATTCCCATCACTACCTGTAAAGAGTTAGTACATTCTCCCCGTGAGCATGTGGGTTTCCTCGGGGTGCTCTGGTTTCCTCCCACAATCCAAAGATGTTCAGGTTGGTAGGTTAATTGTAAATTTTCCCATGATTTCAGTAGGATTAAATCAGGGTCGAAAGGGCCTATTCCATGCTGTATCTCAATAAATATACTGCTGGTCTACTGTCCACTTCCCTCCTCAGGTGCTGCCTGACCCACTGAGTATCTCTTAGTGGTCTATTAGATAGGCTTGGGGTATTACCTTGGGACTGAGAAGGGTGAAAGGAGACCACTGAGGTATTAACACCTTACCAGGTTGACCAGGAAGGAACAATTCCCTCACACGTGGACGATAAAACACCAGAGAGCGTAGATTAAAATATAGAGCAGTACAGACCCTTCAGCCCACAATGTCTGCCGACCCTTCAACCTACTCCAATATCAATCTAACCCTTCTCTCCCACTTGGCCCTACATGGTTTTCTTTGTTCTGTGGCTATCTGGAGAAGACAGATCTCAGAGTTGTAAATTGCACACACACTTTGATAGGAAATATTTTCTATCACTCATGTGCCCCTTGAAGGGTCTCTTAAATGCTCATTAATCTGCTTCTACTACCACTCCTGGCAGTGTGTTCAACAGACCCGCTACTCCTACCTCCGACGCCATATACTTTCCTCCAATCACCTTACAATTTTCCTTCCTCATATTAGCCATTTCTGTCCTGGGAACAAGTCTCTGACTGTCCACTCCATCTATGCCTCTTATCAACTGTTATTGCTCTATCAAGTCACCGCTCGTCCTGTTTTGTGCCAAAGAGTAAAATCCCTCGCTGTTCCCTCGTTCAATATGTGCCACATCATGGTCTTTCCCTGGCCATGACCGTTCTTGGCAAATTTTTCTACAGAGGTGGTTCGCCATTGACTTCCTCTGGACAGTCTTTACAAGAGGGGTGACCCCAGCCATTATCAATACCCTTCAAAGCTACTTAAGTAACTGAGTTAGAGGGAAAAAGTACTGGCACCGGAGAGGGTCCAGAGGAGGTGCACAATAACCATCTCGGGGACAAAAGGCTTAATGTACAAGGAGTGTTTGATATATTTGGGTCCGCACTCAAGGGAGTTCAGAAGGATGAAGGGTGGGGGGATCTAATTGAAAACTACCAGGTACTGTAAGGCCTGGACAGAGCAGACGTGGAGAAGGATCATTAGCAGAAGACACAAGGAGCTGAGGGCACAGCCTCAGAATAAAGCCACTGTAAAATGAGGTGAGCAGGAATTTCCTCAACCTGAGTCTGTGGAATTCATTGCCACAGACAGTTATGGAGGTCAAGTCACTGTGTGTGCTTAGACAGAGACCAGTAGGTCCTTGATTGGTAAGGAGGTTAAAGGTTATGAGGAGGAGGAGGAGGGAAAAAACCATAATCGAAGACCGAGCAAACTCGATGGGCTGAATGGCCTAATCAGTCATAGACAATCACAGCACAGAAATAAGCCCTTCTGTGTACCTAGGCTGAATCACATTAACAGCCTCGCCCCATCGACCTGCACCCAGTCCATACCCCTCCAACGCATGTACCTATCCAAACTTCTCTTCAACATCTTCAACCACTTGCGCTGGCAGCTCATTCCGCACTCTCACCACCCTCTGAGTGAAGAAGTTTCCTCTCACGTTCCCCTTCAACGTTTCACCTTTCATCCTTAACCCATGACCTCTAGCCGTAGTTTCACCCAACCCCAGTGGAAAAGAACCTGCTTGCATTTACCCTATCTATACCCCTCATTACTTTGTCTACCTCTAACAAATCTCCCCTCAATCTTCTACATTCTAGGGAATGAAGTTCCTCCTATTCAATCTTTCCTTATAACCCAGGTCCTCCAGTCCTGGCAACGTCATTGTAAATTTCCTCGGTACCCTTTCAATCTTATTTACTTGTAAGTAGGCGACCAAAGTTGCACACAATACCAACATCTCATACAACTTCAGCATAACATCCTAACTCCATAGTAAATATTCTCATCTATTTAATTTGGCTCCTGTTTTTGTGGTCTTTTTTTAGAGATAGAGCCTGGTAACAGGCCCTCTCAGGCCTGAGCCACTTAGATACGTCTATGTCACCAATTAACCTACAAGCACGTATATCCGTGGAATGTGGGAGGAAACCCTCGAAGTCACGTGGAGAACGTACAAACTCTTTACAGCCAGTGGCGGGAATTGAACCTGGGTCGCTGGTACCGCAGATCATTGCTCTAGCCGCTACACCGCCACGTTGCCCTAGTCTGTGGAAAATCCCCTTTTTCTGGTACCCGGTGGGTTCTGGGAGGCCTGAAACAAGCCGTTTACAAAGGTGGCTACGGCAAAAGCCCTCACCGCACTGAGCAGGATGAGGACACGCTATCTGCAGGACGCTCTCAGCAAGTCAGAGTCTGTGTGGGGAGGGGGAAGGAACCGTCATCGCTTCGGACCGAAACCCTGCAGTGGGGCGGACCCAACGGTGTGGTCACCAGTTACCACACAGCCGCGACCGTCTATTAAGTTCCCATAGCGCATTCACTCCCCGTTCAAAGAGGCTCCAGGGACCAAGTGGGAAGCGCAAATCAAGGGCGGCTGAATTTTGTACCAGACCCGGAGACGGGAGGAGGAAGTGACTCAAGTCAGACAGAAAGAAATTCAGCAAAATAGTCCAGAAGAGCTGAAGTTACCCAATCTCCGACTAAAATATGTGACGAAATGTACTTGGAGCAGCTTGAGGTTACGAGTGTTGTACCAGATCTCTGGCAACTCAAAAACTTGGACAGAATGTACTTGGAGCAGCCTGGGTGGGCAGAGGTGGGGGGGCCAGTAACACAAACTGGGTTTGCTCAGTTCGAAATGGCGTACGCCCAGTCTTCTGCCGCAGGCTTGGCCCATGCCTGTCATGTGACTAATTTGTCCCAACTGAAGAAGTCTCTCGCGACCCAGACGCACCTCACTCTAGTGTCCATGTTTTCAGCTGCCCTTTATCAAACTATCTGCCCATTGGGTACTCCCGCGAGGATTGGACAGGTGGATCAAGCCACAAGGTAACGGGCGGCCAATCACCGCTTTGGGGCGCCCCTTGTCATGGGTGTTGAGAGTGTTACGGAAGCGTTGAGCTCCCGCCGCCACCAGTGGCACCCCACCCTGGGATCGAGGGGGCTCGCTTGACCGGTGAGGGAGTCTCAGCTGGCGCTGTTCAATCAGCTCACCCCCGCTTCCCCCAGTAAAAACGGGCTGGCTGGGACGGCAGACAGCGCTCTCCCTTTAGCCGCTGTGAGTCCTCTGGTGGCGGATCAGGTGGCCGGACGTGTAGAAGCGCTTCTGGCAGACGGCGCACTCGAAGGGCTTCTCCCCGGTGTGGATCCGCTGGTGGACCCGCAGGTCGTTGCAGGTGGAGAAGCGCTTGCCGCACACGCCGCACTCGAAGGGCTTCTCGCCGGTGTGGAACCGCCGGTGCCGCGTCAGGTTACTGGACTTGCTGAAGCAGCGCTTGCACACTGTGCACTCGAAGGGCTTCTCGCCGGTGTGCACCCGCAGGTGCCGCTTCAGAAGGCAGGCCCATCGGAAGCCCTTGCCGCACACGAAGCACTGGAAGCAGTCGTCCGGCTGGGAGCTGGGGGCCGGCCGCGCCACGTTGCCGTCTCCCGAGGATCCCGGCTCGTCCTCCGGCAGCACTTCCGCCTCCTTCAGTATTTCCATCTCATTGGAAAGTGCTCCGCTCTGACCTGGACACAGACACACAGACATCAGACGTGAGACCAGAAGCAGGCCACTTGGCCCATCAATTCCGCTCCGCCATTCCACATGGCTGATTTATTATACCTCTCAACCCAGTTCTCATGTTTTCACTCCATAAACTTAGGCTTTTCAATAATCTGTCAGCCTCCACTCTAAATATATCCAATGATTTGGCCTCCACAACCATCTGACAAGGAACGTGCATCACCCTGACCTGGAGACACAGACACTCACACAGGGCTCTCTCTCTCTCTAACACACAGAGACAGGGGCTTTCTTTCTCTCACACACACAGGGCTCTCTCTCTAACACACACACACACACACGGGGCTCTCTCTAACACACACACACAAGGGGCTCTCTCTAACACACACACACACACATGGGGCTCTCTCTAACACAGAGACAGGGGCTTTCTTTCTCTCTCACACATACAGACACTCACACAGGGCTCTCTCTCTCTCTAACGCACAGAGACAGGGGCTTTCTTTCTCTCACACACACAGGGCTCTCTCTCTAACACACATACACACACGGGGCTCTCTCTAACACATACACACACACGGGGCTCTCTCTAACAGAGTCAGGGGCTTTCTTTCTCTCTCACACATACAGACACTCACACAGGGCTCTCTCTCTCTAACACACAGAGACGGGCTTTCTTTCTCTCTAACACACACATAGGGCTCTCTCTCTAACACACACACACACATGGGGCTCTCTCTAACACACACACACACACACACACACACACACACAGGGCTCTCTCTAACACAGAGACGGGCTTTCTTTCTCTCTCACACATACAGACACTCACACAGGGCTCTCTCTCTCTCTAACACACAGAGACAGGGGCTTTCTCTCTCACACACAGGGCTGTCTATTTAACACACACACACACACACACAGGGCTCTATCTAACACACACACACACAGCTCTCTCTCTAACAAACACACACACACAGGGCTCTCTCTCTCTAACACATGCACACACACACACACAGGGCTCTCTCTCTCTAACACACACACACACACACACACACACAGCTCTCTCTCTAACAAACACACACACAGGGCTCTCTCTCTCTAACACATGCACACACACACAGGGGATCTCTCTCTCACACACAGGGGATCTCCCTCTCTCTCTCTCTCTCACACACACACACACAGAGGAGCTCTCCCCCCTCTCTCTCTTTCCTTTTTTCTTTCAGCCCCTTTTCTCTTTTTCAACTGTCTCTCTCTCTCACACACACACACATACGGGCTCTAACACACAGCGACAGGGGCTTTATTTCTCTCTCACACACACAGGGGCTTTCCTCTCTCTCACACATGGACAGTGGCTATCTCTCTCTCTCTCTGACACACACTGTCTCTCTCTGCCCCTCTGTCACACACAAGGGCTCTCTCTCTTACATGCACACAGAGGCTCTCACTCTCTCTCATGCGCGCATACATCACTCTCACACAAGCGCTCTCTCTCTCTCTCACACACACATTCTCTCTCACACACGATGAATCCCCATCACAAAACACCAGACGAAGCCTGTGATTTCAAAACAGGCCAGTGCAGGGGTTCCCAAGCTTTTTAATGCCATGGACCAATATCATTAAACAAGGTCCATCAGCCCCAAGTTGGGAACCCCTGGGTCAGAGGCCAGTTTACATTGTCCTGGTCAGGGAAGTGGGCACAAAAACACAACAGATTCTGCAGAAGCTGGAAACCTCGAGCAACACACACAAAGTGCTGGAGGAACTCAACAAGTGAAGGGACTCTGTCTGAAACAGACTCCTTTCATTTTTTTTTTAAGTACTTAGAGATGCAAGTTGTCCCGTGTCTCTCTAAATCAGTCGCTGCCAACTCAGGGTCCATGGACCCCTTGCTTAATGGTAGGGGTCCATTCCATAAAAAAGGTTGGGAACCCCTGTTCTGAACTTTTCCTATCCACGTACCTGTCCAAATAATCTTTCAATATTAACAGCACTTTCTCTGTGGCAAATTGTGGTAAGCTGTCACTGCAAACAATGAAGAGGCGAGCAAAGGCGAAGACAACTCCAGGTTGAGGTGTGCGGGTGCAATGCAGAAGTGGTCGGAGCAAACTCGAGGCCAGCTGGAGTCGGAGTTGGAGGAGCCCGTCCACCTAAACCTGGAGCAAAGTCAGATCCACCTAAACACCGAGACTATTCAGAAAGGTCGGGAGCGGCCCGGTATGTAGACAATTTAAACACCGGCAGACAGATAAACTGAAAAGGCAGGGTGTCTGGACGGAGGGCGAGGGTCGGGCCGATTCTGCTCGCTCTTCCATGACGTTTACTCCTCTCTCTGTGGCGCTGAGTCTGCTCAGGCTCCATATCTGCAATCTCAGCTGCGATTTACTGAGGCTATGGGCCTACTCCAGCTGCTCCAAGTCCTCCTGCTTTTAATGTCTGCACCATTTGTGTTTTTTTTCCCTCCGCCTCTGTGTATCAGGTGTTGGTCTTTCTTAAGTTGGTTCTTTCGGGTTTCTTGTTTACTGGCTGCCAGGAACCAGACGAATCTCAAGGTTGTATAGTTTCTACATACTTTGATAATAAATGTACTTTGAATTAATGAGCTACAGAGCCTGGATAAGCTTAGGAGAGGGTTAATAAATCAGCCATGATGGAATGGCAGAGCAGATTTGATGGGCCGAGTGGCCTAATCATGCACAAATGGCGTCGATAACTGGCGCTCTCCTCATTGCTACCATCAAGGACGTAGCACAGGAGCCTGAAGAGACCCACTCAATGTTTTAGAAACAGCAAGAGTGACCCATGGACCAATGCTGCTGGGACGCAAACCGGGGCCTGATCAGCCCTGGCTCGGTCACCTGATGTTGAAAGACACAAAATACCCGATGACCCCACTGATGATGTGTCCCAGCACATCCTCGGATATACCTCAGCAGCAGGACATACACAACAGCAATGTTGAGGAGAGTACGCTGCAGAGTGTTGGCGCGTGGCCAAGTGGTTAAGGCGTTCATCTAATTATCTGAAGGTCACTAGCTCGAGCCTTGGCTGAGGCTTGCGTGTGGCACTTAACCACACATTGCTCTGTATGGGTCCTTCCCTTGGACAACATTGGTGGCATAGAGAGGGGAGACTTGCAGCTTGGGCAACTGCCAGTCTTCCATAAAAAAAAACTTGCCCAGGCTTGCATCCTGGTCTATTTAGACTATTTAGACTAACAAACCAAGCGACTGGACAAGACCAGTGTGGTCCACAAACTGAGGGGGGGGGGGGGGGGGCTGCAGCAAATATTACATCCGCCAAACCAGGAGAAAACTATCCACAAGGATATACTAATATCAACTGGCTGTAAAGTGGCCAACTCTCCCTAGTCTCTACCCATGATGATCGAGAGGGGCACAAATTCAACTGGGCATCAGTGCAAGCTAATATGTGGCATGCAAGAGAGTTCCTAGAAGCGTGGACTTCTGCAAATAATTTTGTGAACAAATGTGTAGATCTCGATCCTCTTTATTAGCCGACGCAGGCAAAATTCCAGACCACAACGCACAGAGCTCGCCACACAACCAATCTGCGATTTCCTCTCCATTTCACATCATAGCTTACGACACAACCCGTGCCCGTAGCATGAGGAAACAGGCCCTTCGGCCCAACCTGTCCATGCCTACCACAATTCCCACCTAAACCCCTTTGCCTGCATTTGTCCCATATCCTCTGAGGCTTTCAAATCCGTGTACCTGTTCAAGTGCCTTTTAAATATTGCTAATGTACAGTACTGTGCAAAAATCTTAGGCACATAGGATGCCTACATTAGAGACCCAAATCAGAATCAGTTTATCATTACTCACATACACCATGAAATTTGCTTTTTAGCAGCAATACATAAAATTACTACAGTACTGTGCAAAAGTCTTAGATATATAGGTGCTGGGGTAACCAAGACTTTTGCACAGTTCTGTAGTATTGCACTGTGTAGTGTAGGCCTCCGTTAGTCTCGACTAACCATGGATTAGCACCTTGGAGAGTTTCCAGGGCGCAGGTCTGGGCAAGGTTTATTTTTAAATGGAAGAACAGCAGTTGCCCAAGCTGCAAGTCTCCCCTCTCCATGTCACCGATGTTGTCCAAGGGAATGGCACTAGGACCCATACAGCTTGGCACCGGTTAAGTGCCTTACTCAAGGACACACACGCAGCCTCAGCCAAGGCTCGAACTAGCGACCTTCAGATCACTAGACGAACACCTTAACCACTTGGCCACGCTTGTACTGCACTGCTGCAAAAGAAATTTCATGACATGTGTGAGTGATGATAAACCTGATTCTGACAGGGGTCTCTGTTGTGGACTGAGAGTGGGAAGGAGTTGTCACACAGTCAGGAAAAGGGGCAGCGGGAAGGACCAGAGAGACATTCTGTAATGATCAATAAACCAATTGTTTGGAATCAAATGACCTTGCCTGGTGTCTCTGGGCTGGGTGTGTCTACCTGGCACTCCTCCTCTGGCACTGTCCCACACTCACCATTCCCAACATCTCATGCTCCCTATCAGATTTACAAACTACCTCTCCATTCCACATTGTCAAATAAAGTACTGTGCAAACATCTTAGGCACTCTAGCTATATATATGTGCCCAAGACTTTTGCACAGTAGTGTACCTACCTCAACCAGTTTGTCTGGCAGCTCGGTCCATATTAAATGCTGTTATTGTACCTGCTTCTATTGCTTCCTCGCTCCAAACAGCCATCACCCTCTGTTGTGAGGAAATTGTCCCTCACTCCTTTTCAAATCTCTTCTCCCTCATCTTAAACCTACACCCCTGGTTTTGGCTCCCTTTCCATGGGAATCCAATCACGATTCCATATAACTAGAATAGATTCCATACACCTCTTGACTGGCAGATGTAATGTAAGGCACTAATTAGGCTTCACTTGAAGTATTGCAAGCAGTTTTGGGCCCTTAGCTTAGAAAGGATAACAGAGGACTCAAAGTAGGTTCATGAAAATTATTTGCAGGATTGAATGGCTTGTCATACGAAGTGCGTTTGATGGCTGCATTCACCGGAAATCAGAAGAATGAGGGGTGACCTAATTGAAACCTATCAAATGTTGATAGGTCTCGGTAGAGACGATGGAAATCTAGGACCAGAGAACACAGCCTCAGAATAGAGGGGCATCCCTTTAGAACAGCGATGAGGAGGAATTTCTTTAGCCTGAGGGTGGTGAATCTGTGGAATTTGTTGTCACAGTCGGCTGTCGGGGACAAGTCATTGGGTATATCGAAAGTGGAGGTTGCTAGTTTCTGCATTAGTAAGGGTGTGAAAGGTTACGGGGAACAGGCAGGAGAATGGTGCTGAGAGGGTTAATAATTAGCCACCATGGAATGACACAGCAGACTCAATGGCAAATTTGCCTAATTCTGCTCCCATGTCCAGTCTCCCTAGGCATGATTTTTCCCATCAAATCCACACCGATCATCAGAAAGGACAATCTGGCAGTGTCAGACCCATGGTATAATGAATGGGACAGTTCAATACCTCAAACTTTCTTTTTAAAGCACAGAATAGGTCATACTGGCCCTTTGAGCCATTCTGCCCAGCAACACCTACCTCATCAACAGGCAATTTACATTGACCAATTAACCTACCAAGCAGTACATCTTTAGACTGTGGGAGGAAACCAGAGCACTGGGAGGAAATCCTACACACATCTTGTTGCTGGAAAAGTGGAATGGTACTAAAGGGGCATTGAGAGAATGGATAAGGACAGATACCAGGGTCAGGGAAAACTGAGGACCAACTGTTTTTCAGACTGGATACAGACACAGGCAGCCCTGGGTTCAAGATTGTTTAATGCCTCTTCCAGCACACAAGCCCAAATCAGAATAAAATAATTGCTACTCCAGATCCAATGCCGCTCAAAAAGATCAGAACAAGACAACACAATAAACATAAATACATAAGACAGCTTATATACAAGCTTATATATAGCTAAGGTGCCCAAGAATTTTGGACAGATATTAAGAAGATACAGTCGACCCTCCTTATCCATGGGAGATTGGTTCCAAGAACCCCCCCCGCGGATACCAAAAAACCAGATGCTCAAGTCCTTTATTTAACCTGACTCCGTGCGGTGGTCTTCAGGACCCAGCGGAACCCCAGACTTTATTTAACAAGACTCAGTGCGGTGGACATTAGGACCTGGTGGCACAGCTCTGAATCCGCAGTGCTTTCGTTCACGAAAATAATTACAATCATGATTGAAAATAAGGTGGAGGTAATAATGCGATCGGAATGAGGTGAAATGCCATCGGTCATTGGAAAAGCATTAGGCTACAGTCGGTAAACGATCAGAACAATTTGGAGCATGTGAAAGGCCCTGCCCCGATGAAAGCTACAATTATTACTAAGCAACGCAGTGGTTTAATTATTGAAATACGTATGTTTCTTAAGTGTTTTATAGGCATAGAAAGGTAAAATATGTACTATATACTAAGAAAAACATTTGACTAACTGACACTAAATAATACCTGTTCCAACATCAAATCCGACTTAAAGACGGACTCAGGAACTGAACTCATTCATAACCCAGGGACTGCCTGTACTTTTAAGTCATTTCTAGATTACTTATAATACCTAATACAATGTAAATAGTTGTTATACTGTATTGCTTAGGGAATAATGACAAGAAAAAGTAGTCTGTACATGCCCAAAAACAATGAGTGCTGGAGAGAGAACTTCTGGGTTCTCCCGATCGGTTGAATCCACGCATGCGGAATCCACGAATGAGGAGGGCCGACTGTGTGTGTGTGTACGTGTGTGTCTATATATATAGTACACACACATACACCTAAAACATTTGCAGAGTTATGTAACTAGATTAATTGTATATCCATAGTGTTGCTAGGCACAGGAGTGTCTGCATACAAGGTGACTCTGACAGCAAATGATAAAGTACTGGTGATGGAGGTGTGGTGGGTGGGTTAGTGGATCCAGCCATGTTGATCAGCCTTACTGCTTGGAGAAAATAACTGCTTTTGAGTCTGGTGGTCCTGGAGTAGATCCTACATAGCCTCCTTCATTATGGGAATGAGACAAGCAGTCCATGCGGAGGGTGGGTGGGACACTTCATGATGTTACCGGTCCTCTTCTGGCACCGTTCTGTCTAAATGTCCTGGATGGCTGGTAGGATGGTGCCAGTGATGTGTTGGGTAATTTTAACTACCCATTGTGGAGTCCGCCTGTCCGCCAGTGCGGTCTCCATACCGTGCAGTGATGCAGCCTGGTAGGTTGCCCCCTACTGCATATCTGTAGAATGACACAAGTGTAGATGAGCATAGTCCCACTCTCTTCAGAAAGTAAAGCTGTTGGTGAGCTTTTCCGATTACGTGGAACATGTTCTGGGACCATGAGAATTTGTGCGAGACGAGCACCCCCAGAAGTTTGAAACTCCTTCAGTCCGAAATGACCATTTTCCACAGCCACCCACATCATATGCCTCTACGAGCATTTGCTCTAACGCTTTTGTTGAATAGCACTGGACAACAAAGAATTTGCTTCCTGATTACCTTTAGGTGTATCTTATGAATTTTGGGCTACTGATCATGAAAATCACCATGAAATTTCCCTATCGTGCTCCATTTTTCAAATAAACGTGTTTATTATTTCAATTCATAATTTAAGTCAATTAAAATGTTGCCTATAATGTAAGCTGGAAAGTTTCCTATCTTGTCCAGGCGTGCTTAGGTGGCGCAGCTGCTGCACGGCAGGACAGGGTTTAGTAATAATTATTGGCTTCAGAACTGTAAGGATGGAATTTGCTATCACCAGGCACAATCATTTCCATGAACAATTTTGATATTTGAGACTGATGCCAAGATTAAGGAAAGCATTCTTTTGTTGGTTCACAAATCAGATAGGCAATTTGAAGAATTTCTAGTGGGGCCAGAGATAATCACATGGAAGGCATTCCAGGAAGTTGCTGAAATTTTTCTCAGCATCTGCAGAGCACCAAACTACATGCAGCTGGTTGAAAGCATGCTTCAAGCATATAAAACCACGAAATGCAACATGTCACTAAAGATTCATTTCCTGCATTCCCATTTAGACTTCTTCCCTGCAAATCTTGGTGCTGTTAGTGACGAGCACAGTGAAAGGTTTCACCAGGACATTGCGGTCATGGAGAAAAGATACCAGGGAAATTGGAATCCATCAATGCTGGGTAATTATTGTTGAACACTTAAGCGAGAAGCCTCAGACACAGAGTACAAATGAAAATCATTAACAAAACATTTTTAACTTAGTTGAACTATTGCAAAGCACCAGCACCATTATGCAATTAAACACATTACATTCATTAGAAGTTAATTTGCTGTTTCTCCAAATTCCTACGTGATAAAAATATTCTGAAATTATATTTGTGTTCATCCTCAAGCAGGCTATCGTAAACAAAAAAAAATTCTGAGGAAGCAGCACTTTTGAAAAACTTTGTTGTCCAGTGTAATCACCCATAAAATGTTTTGTTAATGATTTTCATTTGAACTCAGTGTCTGAGGCTTCTCGCTTAAGTGTCCAACAATAATTACCCAGCATTAATGGATTTCAGTTTCCCTGGTATCTTTTCTCCATGACCGTAATGTCCTGGTGAAACCTTTCACCATGCTCATCACTAACAGCACCAAGGTTTGCAGGGAAGAAGTCTAAAAGGGAATGCAGGAAATGAATCTTTAGTGACATGTTGCATTTCGTGGTTTTATATGCTTGAAGCATGCTTTCAATCAGCTGCATGTAGTTTGGTGCTCTGCAGATGCCGAGAAAAAATTTCAACAACTTCCTTGAATGCCTTCCATGTTATTTTCTCTGGTCCCACTGGAAATTCTTCAAATTGCCTGTCTGATTTGTGGACCAACAAAAAATGCTTTCCTTAATCTTGGCATCAGTTATTCTGGGAACCATCTGTCTCAAATACCAAAATCCTTCAAAGAAATGTTTGTGCCTGGTGATAGCAAATTCCATCCTTACAGTTCTGAAGCCAATAATTATTACTAAACCCTGTCCTGCCATGCAGCAGCCGCGCCACCGAAGCACGCCTGGACAAGATAGGAAACTTTCCAGCTTACATTGTAGGCAACATTTTAACTGACTTGAATTATGAATTGAAATAATAAATAAACATACATTTAATTTAAAAAATGTTGCACGATAGGGAAATTTCATGGTGATTTTCATGATCAGAAGCCCAAAATTCAGAAGATACAGCTAAAGGTATTCAGGAAGTAAAACCTTTGTTGTCCAGTGTAATTAAACAAGAGGATTATATACTGCCGACAGGAAAGATTATCACTAGCTGTAATAAAGCTCAGCATTCAAAGTAAATTTATTATCAAGGTATATAATACCTTATACACCATATACAGCCCTGACATTCATTTCCTTGTGGACAAGCTCAACAAATCTATAGAATAATAACCATAAGAAAATCAATGAAAGACCACCCGACTAGGGTGTATAAGACAACAAACTATGCAAATACAAGAAGTAACGATAATATTAAATGATTAGCAATAAATATCGATAACATGAGATGAAGAGTCCTTGAAAGCGAGTCCATAGGTTGTGGGAACATTTCAATGACAGTGCAGGTGACGGTTGAGTGAAGTTATCCCCTTTGCTTCAAGAGCCTGGCGACTGAGGGGTAGTAACTGTTCCCAAACCTGGTGGTGCGAGTCCTGAGGCTCGAGTACCTTCTACCTGACGGCAGCAGCGAGAAGGCAGAATGACCTGGGCGGTGGGGTTACCTGATAATGGATGCTGCTTTCATACAAGGTTTCATGCGGATGTGCTCAATGAGCTCGACCCGTGAAGAACTCAGCCATATCCACTACATTCCATAGGATTTTTCAATCAAAGGGCATTGATGTTCCCATACCAGGCCGTGATGCAGTCAATTCACTCTCCACTATGCATCTATAGAAGTTTGTCAAGGTTTTAGATGTCATGCTGAAGCTCTGCAAACTTCTAAGGAAGTAGAGGCGCTGCTGTGGTTTCTTCGTAATTGCACTACGTGCTGTTAAAAAAGTATGGGAGAATTTGTGTAAGGCCAAACTTCCACGAAACACTGCCGCGGATGGCGCCTACCTCAGCTGTGATAGAAAGTAGCAACCCCATCCCGTAAAAACCCAGAGCTACAGAAACGTCACAAGTAGCTCCAAAGACCTCATCCCTGGCAGAGGAAGGATCTTCACCGAGTAGACGTGTGAAGTGGTGTGGTGAAAGGAAGGGCACAGGGACAATCAGCCCAGAACTGAGGACTCTGACGAGCTGTTGTCAGTGGTCTATGAACCAGTAGAGATGACAGGCTGAGGAAGAAGACTTCCATGACCCAGGGAGCCCATTATTAAACTCAATGCACACAAAATGCCAATGAACCCAGCAAGTCAGGCAGCATCCGCTGAGGAGGGAAATAAACAGTCAAACGTTTCAGGCCCAGACCTCATGAAACATCGACTGTTTATACCTCTCCACAGGTGCCACCTGTCTTGCTGAGTTCTAGCAGCGTGGTGTGTGCACTGCTCAAGACTTCCAGCATCTACAGAGTCTCTCTTGCAATGACGTACACTCAATGTATCTCACAGAGTGACCACAGGAGTGGAAGCCCGCTGAGACTTCTGCTACGGTGAGGAAGCATACAGGAATGAGATGGATCAGCTGACTGGGTGCTGTCACAACGCCAGTACGAAAAACAAAATGATCGTGGACTTCAGAAAGGGTAAGACAAGGGACGCTTATCAAGGGATAAGCAGTGGGATGGGTGAGCAGTTCAAGCTCCTGGGTGTCAACATCTCTGAAGATCTAATGTGGAACCAACATATTGATATTCGGTCCACCTCCCACTCTACCCTTCCACAATATCTGTCTCCATCTCTGTTATCTTTTATAAACCATGGTTATCTTGACACTTCTTCCCACCCCTCGCTCCTGTAAAAATGCCATTCCATTTTCTCAGCTCCTTTGCCTCCAATTCAGCTGTTGTTCCCAGGACACAGCTTTCCATTCCAGGACATCAGAGATGTCTTCTTCCTTCAATGAACGGAGTTTCCCTCCCTCAGCTGCATCTCCAGTTCCTAAACATCTATGCTCACCCCACTTTCCCTACAACCTTGACACTGATAGGGTTCATCTCGTCCTTACCCACCACCCGGTGAGCCTCCACATCCAGCACATCATCCTCTGAAAGTGATGCACAATGGTGCTCATCAAGAGGTCAGCAGTGGGAAGGGTGAGCAGTTCAAGCTCCTGGGTGTCAAAGGGAAACTACCACAGCACGTCTTTACCTCTCCTCTTCTCCACTTTCTGCAAGGATCACTCCCTTCACAATTCCCTTTATCCATTCGCCCCCTCCCCACTAATCTCCCTCCCGGCACTTAACGCCTGCGAGTGACCTGCCCATACACCTCCTCCCTCCCCTCCATTCAGGGCCCCAAACTGTCCTTCCAGCGGAGACAACACTTCACCCATGAATCAGCTGCAGTCATCTATTGTGTCTGGTACTCCCGATGTGGCCTCCTTTCAGTGAGACCCATTGTAAATTGGGGGTGGGGCGGGGAACGCTTTATCGAGCACCTACGATCCACCCGCCAAGAACAAAACTTACCGGTGGCCGAGCATTTTAACTCAAATTCCTCTTCTGACATGTCAGTATATAGCCTCCTCTCTGCCAAGATGAGGCCACCCTTAGGGTGGAGGAGCAACAAATTACATTCCATCTGGGTGGCCACAACCTGACAGCGTGAATATCAATTTCTCCTTCCAGTTTAAAAAAAATCCCTTCCTCTATTCCCGACTCTGGCCTTTTACCTCTTCTTGCCAATCACTTCGCACTGTCCCCTCCTCCTTCCCTTTCTCCTATTGTCCACTGTGCTCTCCTATCAGATTCCTTCTCCAGCCCTTTACCTTTCCTACCTGCCTGGCTTCATCTACAACCTTCTAGCTACCCTCCTCCAACTTTTTTTTATTCTGGTGTCTTCCCCCTTCCTTTCCAGTCCTTAAGAAGGGTCTCGCCCCAAAATGTCGACCGCTTATCCATTTCCATAGATGCTGCCTGACCTGTGTGTGTTGATATTGATGGAATTACAAAGCCGGCACGACAGCCGATATATTTAATCAGGAGTTTGAGAACAATCGGTATGCCACCTAAGACTCTTGTAAATTTCTAAACAGATCTACTGTGGGGAGCATTCTAATTGGCTGCATCACCGTCTGGCACAAGATCGGAAAAGGCTGCAGAAAGCTGCAAACTTAGCCAGCCCAGCATCTTAGACAACTTCAAACAGCAATGTATCAAAAAGGTGGCATCCAATCATTAAGGAACCCCCGTCACCCAGGACATGCCCCCTTCTGATTGCCTCAATCAGGAAGGAGGTACAGAAGCCTGAAGACACACACTCAAGAGATTCAGAAACAGCTTCTTCCCCTCCGTCATCAGATTTCTGAATGGGAAATGAACCCATGAACACTAAGTCACTTTTGTTTGCTCTCTTTTTATACTACTCATTTATTTTATATAAATATATATACACGCTTGCTGCAATTCATAGTTTGAATTATGCATTGCATTGTACTGCTGCTATTAAGACAACTAATTTCACGGCATATGCTGGTGATATTAAACCGGATTCCGATTCTGCTCTCCTCCAGATCGCTGCAACTGGTGGGGACGGGCGCACGGCTCCTTCATCCTACCCGGGCCATGAGCTCCGGCCCCCGGCATCCCCCACCTATCACAGTCCCCCGCTGCCGCCCCCCACCTTTCCCGGGCTTCCCCGGCTTTCTCCGGTCCCCCGTCCACCACGCCGGCCCCCACCTCCCCTCGACAGGGTTCTCTCCAGACCCCAGCCACCCCGTCCACCTACCCTGGTCCGGTGTCCGGCCGCGACCCCTGGCCTCAGGCCTCCGGCTGGTCCCGCGCCCCAGGCGCGCATGCGTGGGTGCCGGGGACCGGCATTCCCTTCGCAAGCAGGCTTGAGTGACGGCACGGAGGAGGCGGGGCTTATGTTAGCAGTGGGAGGGACTTTTCAAAATCAGAATCTGGTATATATACATGTAATGAAATGTGTTGTCTTTGCGGCGGCAGTACAATGCAAATATATAATACCGACAACTACAGCAAGTATATATGAATTAAGTAAATTAAATAAGTAGTGCTAAAATAGAAATTTTAAAAATAGTGAAATAGTGTTCATGAGTTCAATGTCCATTCAGAAATTTATAGCAGAAGGGAAGAAGCTGCTCCTGTATTGTTGAGTGTGAGCCTTCAGGGTCCTGTACCTTCTCCCTGATGGTAGCATTGAAATTGTTCTGGGTGATGGGGGCCCTTGATGATGGATGCCGCCTTTTTGAGGCAAGTGCCCGGTGTGGAGCTGATTAAGTTTCTAACTCTGCAGCTTATTCCGATCCTGTGCGATAGCGCCCCCTCCCCGCCTATACCAGACGGTGATACAGACAGACACACATACTTTATTGATCCCGAGGGAAATTGGGTTTCGTTACAGCCGCACCAACCAAGAATACTGAAGAAATATAGCAATATAAAACCATAAATAATTAAATAATGTGTTAATCATGCCAAGTGGAAAAAAAGTACAGGACCAGCCTGTTGGCTCAGAGTGTCTGACACTCCGAGGGAGGAGTTGTAAAGTTTGATGGCCACAGGCAGAAATGCCTTCCTATGACGCTCAGTGTTACATCTCGGTGGAATGAGTCTCTGGCTGAATGTACTCCTGTGCCTAACCAGTACATTATGGAGTGGGTGGGAGTCATTGTCCAAGATGGCACGCAACTTGGACAGCATCCTCTTTTCAGACACCACTGTCAGAGAGTCCAGTTCCACCCGCACAACAGCGCTGGCCTTACGAATGAGTTTGTTGATTCTGTTGAATCTGCTACGCTCAGCCTGCTGCCCCAGCACACAACAGCAAACATGATAGCACTGGCCACCACAGCCTCGTAGAACATCCTCAGCATCGTCCGGCAGATGTTAAAGGACATCAGTCTCCTCAGGAAATAGAGACGGCTCTGACCTTTCTTGTAGACAGCCTCAATGTTCTTTGACCAGTCCAGTTTATTGTCCATTCGTATCCCCAGGTATTTGTAATCCTCCACCATGTCCACACTGACCCCTTGGATGGAAACAGGGGTCACCGGTGCCTTAGCCCTCCTCAGGTCCACCACCAGCTCCTTAGTCTTTTTCACATTAAGCTGCAGATGATTCTGCTAGCACCATGTGACAAAGTTTCCCACCATCGCCCTGTCCTCAGCCTCATCTCCCTTGCTGATGCATCTAACTATGGCAGAGTCATCAGAAAACTTCTGAAGATGGCAAGACTCTGTGTTGTAGTTGAAGCCAGTTAGAAAGTTCATCACGGTACACCGTCGCAACTTTCGAATATTTTCGGTGACATCTCAAATCTCCTCTAACTCCTAGTGAAATACAGCCGGTGCCGTCCCTTCTTGGCGGCTGCAACGACATGCTGGGCCCAGGGGAGATCCTCAGAGACGTTCAGACGCAGAAACTTCAAAGTACCCCCCGATTAACAGAAGGGGCGGGGCTTGCGTAACACGTGACGGTGTGGAAGAGGCGGTGCTGCTGTAACATGGTTGACAGCGTCCAGGAGGCGGGATTGATGTAACCTGGGTGACAGTGTGGAGGAGGCAGGACTTCTGTAACGTGATAGACAGTGCCGAGGCGGGGCTTATGTAACCCGAGTGACGGCGTGGAAGACGGTAAGTAACAAACACGAGAAAATCTGTCGATGCTGGAAATTCAAACCAACGCGCTCAAAATGCCTGTCCTCAGTTTTACTTGGTCCATTTCTCACACCTCTCTTCCGTTTCTCGATTTCCCTGACAACATCTCTAGATCAACCGGTATCTTTTATAAACCCACTGACTCACACAGCCACGTGGACGATACCTCTTTTCGCCCTGTCACTTGTAAAAATGCCATTCCCTCTCCTCAGCTCCTTCGTCTCCGCCGTATCTGCCCTCCGAGTGAGGCTTTTCATTCAGAACAACTGATGGGTCCCTCTTCGGAGAGAGGGGTTTTCCTTTCTCCGCCATCAGCACTGCCCTCACCCGCGTCCCTTCCATTTAGCGCACGCCTGCCGTTACCCTATCCTGTCGTCGCCACACCAGGGAAAGGGTTCCTCTGGTCCTCACCTATCACCCCACTAGCTTCCCCGTCCAGTACATAATTCACCGTAACTTCCGACATCTCCAATAGGATCCCTTCCCCACTTTCCGCAGGGATCGCACCCTAGTCCACTCGTCCCTCCCCACTGATCTCCCTCCTGGCACGTATCCTTGCAACCTCTTCCCTCACTACCACTCGGAGCCCCAAACAGCCCTTCCAGGTGAGGCGACACCTCACCGGTCAGTCATCTACTGTATCCGGTCCTCCCGGTGTGGCCTCCTGTATATCGACGACGCCCGGTGAGGATTGGGAGACCGCTTCGATGAGCACCTTCGCTCCATCCGCCCAAAAAGGGAGATTTCCCGGTGGCCGCCCATTTCAATTCTACCTCCCATTCCCATTCCGACATCTCAGTCCGTGTGCTCCTGTCCTGCCAGGATGAGACCACACTCGGGCTGAGGAAGCCACGCCTCATATTCCGTCTGAGTAGCGTTCAACCTGATGGCATGAACGTCGATTTCTCGAACATCCGGTAATTCCTCCCTCCCTCCTACACCATTCCCCATTACTATTGCCCTCCCTCACCTTATCTCCTTACCTGCTCATCACCTCCCTCTGGTGCTTCTCCCCCTTCCCATCCTTCCATGGTCTTCTGTCCTCTCCTAACAGACCTTTATCTCTTTCACCAATCATTTTCACACCTCTTCACTCCTCCTCTTCCTCTCCCGGTTTCACCTATCACCCTCCAGCTTGTCCTTCCTCCCCTCCCCCCACCTTACTCTTTTCCCCCTCCTTTTCCGGTCTCGGGCCGAAACATCAACTGTTTACTGTTTTCCATAGATGCTGCCTGGCCTGCCGAGTTACTCCAGCATTTTGTGTATCAGAAAAGGCAGGGCTTCTGTAATGTGAGCGACAGCGCCGGGAACTCCCCCTCGGCTCAAGGACAGCTTCTACCCCGCTGTCATAAGACTATTGAATGGTTCCCTCGTATAAGATGGACTCTTGACCTCACAGTCCATCTCACTAGGGTGGGTTAGTAAGTTTGCTGATGACACAGAAGTTGTGGAGGGTTGTCAACGGTTACAGGGGGGACATCGATAGGATGCAGAACTGGGCTAAGAAATGGCATTTGGAGTTCAACGCATATAAGTGTGAAGTGTATTTTGGTAGGTCAAATTTGAAGACAGAATACAACATAAATGGTAAGACTCTTGGCAGTGTGGAAGATCTGCGAGATCTTGGGGTCCATGTCAATGGCACGCTCAAAGCTGCTGCACAGGTTGACAGTGTTGTTAAGAAGGTGTGTGCCATTCATCAACCATGGGACTGAATTCAAGAGCCATGAGGTAATGTTACAGCTATACAAGACCTTGGTCAGACCCCACTTGGAGTACTGTGCTCAGTTTTGGTCACCTCATTACAGGAAGGATGTGGATATTATAGAGAGAGTGCAGCGGAGATTTACAAGGATGTTGCCTGGATCGGGGAGCATGCCTTATGAGAATAGTTTGAGTGAACTCGGCCTTTTCTCCTTGGACTGACGGAGGATGAGAGGTGACCTGATAGAGGTGTATAAGATGATGAGATGTATTGATCGTGTGGATAGCCAGAGGCTTTTTTCCAGGTCTGAAATGGCTAACATGAGGAGGCTTAGTTTTAAGGTGCTCAGAAGTAGGTACAGAGGGGATGTTGGGGGTAAGTTTTCCACACAGAGAGCGGTGAGTGCATGGAATGTACTGCCAGCAATAGTGGGAGAGGCGGATACATTTAAGAGACTCTTAGATAGGTGCACGGAGCTTAGAAAGATAGAGGGCTTTGTGGTAGGGTAATTCGAGGCAGCTTCTAGAGTAGTTACATGGTTGGCACAACATTGTGGGCCGAATGTAGACTTCCATGTTCTGTGTTACAATCTTTCACTTTATTGTGAAACTCCACAGCACTTTATCTGTCGCTGTTACACCTTCTTCTGCATTCTGTTATTGTATTGCCTTCTACTCCAGTGCACTGTGTAAACACCTGGCAAGCTTTCCACTGCATCGAGGTACCTGTGACAATAATAAACCAATTCCAATTCATCCTCAAAGTTCAAAGTAAATTTATTATCAAATTACATACAGAATATGTCAATGACCACTTTATTAGATACACACGTTTACCTGCTTATCTCTTCTGCTGCTGTTGCCCATCACTTCAAGGTTAGCAGTGTTGTGTGTTCTCTGCACATCATTGTTGTAATGAGTGGTTCTCTGAGGTACTGTCATTCCTGTCAGCTTGAATCAGTCTGGCCATTCTCATCTAACCTCTCTCATTAACGAAGCATTTTCACACGCAGAACTGCTGCTCTTTTTCTTGCTTTTCTCACCACTCTCTGTAAGCTCGTGCATGAAAAGCCGAAGAGGTGAGTGGTTTCTGCATACTCCAACCACCCCATCTGTCACCAGCAGTCATTCCACAGTCAAAGTCACTTAGATCACATTTCTTTAACTGAGATACGGTGTGGAATAGGTTCTTCCGGCCCTTTCAGCCGTGCCGCCCGGCAATCCCCCGATTTTATCCTAGCCTAATTACGGGACAATTTACACCGATACACGGTGTTTGACAGATCAGAGCCTTCCTCCGTCTGCACTGCCATTGTGATGTGTCATCACCTTCCGCCAGCTCCGCCACTGAGGTCTTGTTTGGATCGTTCTGTCTGGAACCCCACCCTTCACCTTTACCCTCTTGGCTGACTCTACCTTGAACTAGGCACCAGATGGCACCATTCTTGACACCTCAAGAAACGCACGGGCCTCTCCACCATGGCAAGATGACCATCCTCGGAGAAGTTTTTTTTAGATATACAGGTAGTAACAGGCCCTCCCTGCCCGATTACACCCGTGCGACAAATTAGCCTATGAATTCGTAATGACTTTAATTTGTGGGAGGAAACTGGAGCACACGGAGGGAACGTGCAGACATGGGGGAAAAGATACAAACTCCTTACAGTCAGCAGAAGTACTTGAACTGGGGTTGCTGGTGCTCATAGCATTACGCCATTAACTATGCCACCATACCACCACCTTGGTCCTCCTCCTCCCTGGCAGGAAACAGAAGATTTCAAGACATCTGTCAGTGATAATAAATCTGATTATCATTCTGTGATCTTGTGACTGCAGAGGCTCATCACCAGATGCTGGAACGCCGACAGGAATGCTGTCATTTCCCGTCCGGCTCTGACATGTTCGGTGGACATTCCCGGATACCTGCCTGGCTGATTAACTGGCGGGACCAAGCTGGGGTAGAGATGAGAATCTGTCTGTGTGTATCTGTGTGGCTGCAGGAGCATCAGATCCGGAGTAATGATTATTTTGTTCTCCTTTACACAGGAACAGGCCATTCGGCCCACAATGTGGTGCTAAAAAGCAAATCAAAAACACCCAAATACTAACCCCTCCTACCTACACAATGTCCATAACCCTCCATCTTCCTCGAGTGTATGTGCCTACCCAAACATCTCTCAAAATCCTCCGAAGTATTTGCCTCCAGTACCATACTAGGCATCACCACTCTGGGTAAAAAGCCTACCCCTCACCTTCAACACATGCCCTCTGGTATTGGACACTTCAACCCCGGGGAAACAGATACTCTCTGTCCACTCTACCTATACCTCTTATAATCCTGTAAACCTCTCTCAGGGCTCCCCCTCAGCCTTCAATACTCCAGAGAAAACAACCCAACTTTAAGCAGAGATAAGCACATGCCCTCTAACCCTGGCAGCATCCTGGTGAACCTCTTCTGCGCCCCCTCCAAACCCTCAACAGCCTTCCTATAGTGCAGCAGCCACAACTGTATGCAGTACTCCAAATGTGGCCTAACCCAAGTTTTATATAGTTGCAATATAACCTTTGAATTCAGTGCCTCGACTAATTTTTTTTAAAAATCACAAGTCTTCTTAACCACTTTATCGAACTGTGTAGCCACTTTCAAGGAGCTATGGACTTGGATCCCATGATCTCTCTGCTCGGGAACGCCAGTAAAGACCTTGTCCTTAATAGTGTACTGTTTCTTTGCATTTGAGCTGCAACACCTCACGTTTATCAGGGTTAAACTCCATCTGCCATTGCTCACCCATATCTGCAACTGATCTATATTGTGTTGTATTCTTTGCCTGTCTTCTACACCATCCACAACTCCACCAACCTTGGTGTCACCTGCAAATTTACTACTCCACCCATCTACATTTTCATCCAGGTCATTTATATACATCACAAACAGGAGGGGTCCTAGCACGGAGCCGTGCAGAACTCTACTAATTACAGACCTCCAGCTCGATTACGTCCCTTTAACCACTATCCTCTGTCTTCTGTATGCAAGCCAGTTCGGAATCCACACAACCAATTCGCCGCAGATCCCATGCACCCTAATCTTCAGGATTAGCCTTCCATGAGGGACTTTGTTGAACGCCTTACTAAAAATCCATGCAGCCAACATCCACTGCCCTACCTTCATCCATCGCCCTCATCACAGTTGTGTAATGGAAGTGATTTTAAACAATCCTGAATGATTTAATTAGAGGTACAATGCTAAATATGCCCTTCCGTTCCTTTGAAGCTGCACCACCCAACAATCCCTCACAATTTCCCAACCTAATCATGGGACGATTTACAATGACCAATTCCCCTACAACCAGTTAGAACGCCGGAGGAACTCAGCAGGACAGGCAGCAACATGAAAAAGAGTAAACTGTCAACGTTTGGGGCCCAGACCTGAGTCCTGATGACGTTTTGGGCCGGAAACATTGACAGTGTACCATAGATGTTGCCTGTTCTGCTGAGTTCCTCCAGCATTGTGTGTGTGTCTGTGTGTGTGTGTGTGTGTGTGTGTGTGTGTGTGTGTGTGTGTGTGTGTGTGTGTGTTTGTGTGTGTGTTTGTGTGTGTGTTTGTGTGTGTGTGTGTGTGTGTGTGTTTGTGTGTGTGTTTGTGTGTGAGTGTGTGTGTGTGTGTGAGTGTGTGTGTGTTTGTGTTTGTGTGTGTGTGTTTGTGTGTGTGAGTGTGTGTGTGTGTGTTTGTGTGTGTGTGTGTGTGTTTGTGTGTGTGTTTGTGTGTGTGTGTGTGTGTGAGTGTGTGTGTGTTTGTGTGTGTGAGTGTGTGTGTGTGTGTGTGAGTGTGTGTGTGTGTGAGTGTGTGTGTGTGTGTGAGTGTGTGTGTGTGTGAGTGTGTGTGTGTGTGTGTGTGTGTGTGTGTGTGTGTGTGTGTGTGTGTGTGTGTGTGTGTGTCACTTTGGACTTCCAGCCTCTGCAGATTTTCTCGTGTTTGTGAACTTACTAACCAGTATACCTGTGGAGTGTGGTAGGACACGGGAGCACCCAAAGGGTACCCATACATTCCAAGGGGAGGACATCACAGAAGACGCCAGGCTGGAACTCTGAACTCCGCCAGCCTGAGCTGTAATAGCGTCACAGCGGTAGCGTAGTGGTTCACACAACGCTTTAGAGTACAGTTCCCACTGCTGTCTGTGAGGAGTTGGTACGCTCTCCCCATGGATGCGTGGGTTTCCTCCTGGTGCTCCGGTTTCCGCCCACAGTCCAAAGAAGTACTGGTTGGTTGGTTCATTGGTCATTGCAAATTGTCCCATCATTAGGCTAGGGTTAAATCAGTTTTCTGCGCAGCACGGCTGGAAGGACCTACTCCATGTTGTTTCTCAATAAATAAATAATCGCTATGCAGCCGCCGTCAAGGAATGAATTCGTAGACTATCCAAGCTCTTCCTATAATTCAGACACTTATGTCCCAGCACCATGGAGTGGTCCCACCAACCCTCTTGCTTTTTAAGTCCTGCAGCGGCGAAATCCCTTGAGCAGGATAAGGAAACCATCCATCCCAAATCAAAGGTTCAAAGGTCCAACTTAATGTCGGAGAAATGTGTGCAATACACATTTTTCTTCACAAATATCCAGGAAAAGAGGAATTAATGACAGTCCCAAAGCTCCCCTCCCTCCTGTGTGTAAGTGGCAGCAGGTAACAATCCCTCCTTCCCCCCCACCGGCAAAAAAAAGCATTGGCTCTCAAGAGTGAGCAAAGCAATAGCAAAGACATAGACTTGCAGTTACCCCCAAAGACTTTGCGTTTCACCCGGTACAGTATACAACATACCACAGACTCTCTCTCTCTCCCCCTAATAAGGGAGAAGGTGTCTCCGTTTCCCCAGCGAGCGGGGTGACATAACAAACAACTCGCGGGCTTACGATGACAGAAATCCGTTACGCCACCTTTCTCGAGCTCTGTCCCAGAAGATCGCGAAGATCTCGGGTCTCCAGGCGCGCAGCCACAGATATCCCGACTCCCCCGATGGCACAGAAAGGGAGAGACAGAGAAGCTTCACAGCCCCGTATGAGAACACCAACGTCCAGCAATGGAAAAAAAGCCACAGAAGTTAACAGCCCAATGGCAGCCCAATCCATCACAGGAAAAGCCCTCCCCAACACTGAGCACATTTTCAAGGAGTGCGGCCACATGGAAGCGACATCCATAATTAAGGACCCCCACAATCCTCTTCTCCACCAGGATGAAGGTACAGGAGCCTTGGGTCCCACACTACAAGTCCCAGGAAGCATTAGTACCCTTCCCCATCAGGCTCCTGAACTGGCACGGTTAATTTCACTCACCTCCACTCTGACCTGCATCTCCTTACTGACTCACTTTCAAGGACTCTTTACAACTCTTGTTCTCAGAATTATCTTTTATTTGTACAGTTTGTCTTTTCCATGTTGGTCGTTTGTCAGTCTTGGTCTGTTTGTAGTTTTTTTTCCCATAAATTTTATTGTATTGGTTTTCTCTTCCTGTAAACGTCTGCAAGAAAGTGACCTCAAGGTAGTGCATGGTGGCACACTGTACGTGTAACTGGATTACAAATTTACTTTGTGGAGAGAGGGAAAGAAATAGAAAGAGAGTAAAAGAGAAGGAAAGAAAAAGGGGGAGAAAGAGAGGAGGAGGGAGAGGGAGAAATGGAGGGGGAGGGGGAGGGAGAGGGAGAGGCAGAAATGGAAGGGGAGGGGAAGGGAGAGGGAGAGGCAGAAATGGAGTGGGAGGGGAAGGGAAGGGAGAGGGAGAGGCTGAAATGGAGAGGGGGAAAGGAGGGAGAGGCTGAAATGGAGGGGAGGGGAAGGGAGAGGGAGAGGCAGAAATGGAGGGGGAGGGGAAGGGAAGGGAGAGGGAGAGGCTGAAATGGAGGGGAAGGGAAGGGAGGGGGAGAGGCAGAAATGGAGGAGGAGGGGAAGGGAGAGGGAGAGGCAGAAATGGAGGGGGAGGGGAGAGGCTGAAATGGAGGGGAGGGGAAGGGAGGGGGAGAGGGAGGAGAGGAGGAGAAAGGGAGGGAGTGGGGTGTGAGAGAACAATGGACTCCACCAGACAGGGATGACAACAAGTTCGGGGCCATTTTCAGGCGCAGGAGTGTGTGGCCTGGTGCTTGAGCAAGGAGGAAGAGCAGGTGAAGGCCTTGGCGCAATGCGAGCACTTGTAGGGCCGCTCGCCAGTGTGCACCCGCTGGTGGATGTGTAGGTGATAGGAACGGCTGAAGCGGCGGGTGCAGTAGGGGCAGGCGAAGGGCCGCTCGCCGGTGTGCACCCGCCGGTGTGTCTCCAGCTGTGACGGGTAGTCAAACTGCTTGGCGCATTCTGGGCAGGTGAAGGGGCGCCCGGCGCCGTGCGTGGCCCGGTGCGCCTCCAGCTTGCGCATGTACTTGAAGCCGCGGCTGCACTGCGAGCAGATGAAGGGCCCGTGCAGCTCGGCGCGGTGGACGCGGCCGTGGGTGAGCAGGTTGGATGAGCAGGCGAAGCGCCTGGGGCAGGACGGGCAGGCGAAGGGCCGCTCGCCGGTGTGGACGCGCCGGTGCACCTGCAGGTACGAGGGGCAGGAGAAGCGCTTGGGGCAGGACGGGCAGGCAAAGGGCCGCTCGCCGGTGTGACTGCGCTGGTGCTTCAGCAGGCGGGAGGAGCAGGCGAAGGCCTTGCCGCAGGCCGGGCACCCGAAAGGCCGCTCGCCGGTGTGGGCCCGCTCGTGAGCCCGCAGGTGGGAGCGGCTGGCGAAAGCCTTGCTGCAGGCCAGGCAACGGAAGGGCCGGAGGGGCTCCCCATCCCCTTCCAGTTCTACCACCACCTCAGCCCCCTCCGGGCCGGTGTCAGGGCCCGGGAGTGGAGGCAGTTCGGGAAGGGCCTCCTTCGCCCCACCGCCGTGGATCCGCCGGTGGGTCCGCAGGTTGGACAACTGGCTGAAGGCTCGGCCGCACTCAGGACAGGCGAAGGGCCGCTCACCGGTGTGGCTGCGCCGGTGGATCTCCAGGGAGGACGGCCGGTGGAAGGCCTTGCCGCAGTCGGCGCAGCGGTAGGCCCGCTCCTCGCTGGGCTCCGGGTGCCCTCCGTCCGAGCTCCTGGCCAGTGCTCCCTCCATCCCTGGCGACCTGCAGGCAGGGCAGCGGGACATTGGTTAATCAGGGAGGGAAAATCAGAATTCCCCACTTCCATTACATCAATCCCCACCAAAATCCACAGGTTCCACTTCAAAGGCGTCACTCAGTACAGTCCTTTCCCCAGCACAATGCTTCTCCCCTCCCAGAGCCCCTTGAACCAGCGTGAGTAACTTCACTCACAACTCACAAAGGTGAGGCCCTTACTGAGGACAGAACGTTCTGCCTCAGAGAGGAGATGGTCAGAGGGCATCATGGATGAGAACTGGGATCGGAATGGGGGGGGTTGTGTCTGAGGAGAAGGATGGTATGGGATGGGGTGAGAGGAAGATGGAGTCTCCGAGGACCCGGGAGCTGGAGGTGTACACCTGAAAGAGATGGGATGGCGGTGGGGGAAGGGGAGACGGGGGGGGGTTCCAGTGGCGGCATGTGAATTCTCCAACTTCCAGTAAATCCCTCCTTCTCCCTTACCCCATCCCAGTTTCACTCTGCCTCCTCTTCCAGCTGCCTTACACCTCCTTCATGGTTCCACCTTCTTCTACTACCCATAGCGTTTTTCCCTTACATTCCTTCTTCACCTTTCCTGCCTATCCCCTCCCTCACCCCTTGACCTTTCACCTGGCACCTACCAGCCTTCTCCTTCCCACCCTCCCCCCACCTTCTTTATAGGGCCCCTGCCCCTCCCTCTTCAGTCCTGGTGAAGGGTCTCGGCCAGAAATGTTGATTGTTCGTTTCCACGGATGCTGCCTGACCTGCTGAGTTCCTCCAGCGTGTTTCACCTATTACCTTGTGTTTCTCTCTCTCTCTCCCCTCCCCCCCCCACCTTTTAAATCTACTCCTCAGCTTTTTTTTTCTCCAGTCCTGCCGAAGGGTTTCCGCCTGAAACATCGACTGTACTCATTTCCATAGATGCTGCCTGGCCTGCTGAGTTTCTCCAGCATTCTGTGTGTACAACACACAAACATCAATACTGAATGCACCATTTAAACAATCACAGTTTAGTATGCGAACCTCTGGGGTAATGCCTTCTACCAAAGCTATTTGGGAGTCGGGTGTTTCAATCAATGAGATAAAATTAAAGGTGTGGGGCCTGGACAGCTTGCAATCATTGAGAGAACAAAGAATTCAAATTGTATCAAGACGTTTTACAGGAGAATGTCAGGGTAGCGGTCCGTCACCTGAAGCCTAATGGAAGTTGAATGATGCAACAAAACAATGACCCAAAACACAAGAGTAAATCTGGAACAGAATGACTTAAAAAGAGGACATTTCCTGTATTGGAATAGCCAAGTCAGAGTCCAGACCTTAACCCAACTGAGATGCTGTGACATGACCTGAAGAGGGCCGTTCATGGAAGAAATATTGATGACCTGGAAGTTTTGTATGGAGGAATGGTCTAAAATTTCTCCTTGCTGTTGTGCGAGTCTGATCAGCAGCTACAGGAAACGTTTGGTGGAGGTTATTGCTGCGAAAGGAGGTTCTACCAGTTATTCAATACAAGGGTTCACATACTTTTTCCAGCCTGGACTGGGAATGATTTAACAATGTGTTCAATGAAGACACGAAAAGTACAATTGTTTGTGTGCTATTAGTTTGGGTGGATTATGTTTGTCTATCATTGTGACGATCAGACCACATTTTAGGAGTAATTAATGCAGAAAACCAGATAACTACAAAGGGTTCACAAACTTTATAAACTTAAGAAACTTTGTAATATATATCAGCCGCAAAGCAATAAATTTCATAACATATGCCAGTGATATTAAACTTGATTTTGTTTCTGTGCTCTAGTGTCCTCCCAGAGTCAAAAGACATATTAGTAACTAGTCATTGTAAATTGTCCTGTGGTTAGGGTTAAATAGGTGGGTTATCTGATGGTGGTTCTTTGGGCTGGAAGGACCTCTTCCAAGCTGTATTCCTGAATAAATAAACGGAAAACTTCCCTGAGAAACATGGATTTCCCAAGACTTGCACAGCCCAACCTGTAAATACCCGCCCGAGCTCCCATTTGCCCGTATCTGACCTATATCCCTCAAAACCTTTCCTATCCATGTCCCTGTCTACTTAAATTCTGTAATTATACCCATCTCTGGCAGCTCAATCCATATCCCCACCACCATCTGGGTGGAATAAGTTGACCTTTAAATCTCTCCCCTCTCACCTCAAACCTCCAGTTTTAGACTCCCCTACCCCGGGGGTAAGAAACTGTGACCATCCACCTTCTCTACATCCTATGTGCTTTTAAAGGCTCTATAAGACCCCCTCAGCCTCGTTTGCTCCAGGGAAAACAGTCCCAGCCTGTCCAGCCTCTCATTATAACTCAATCCCTCCAGTCCCAGGAACATCCTGGAAAATCTTTCCTGCCCCCTCTCCAGCTTAATGACATCCTTCCTATAGCTGGGCAACCAGAACTGCCACAATACTCGGAGTGCGGCCTCACCAACATCTTGTACAGGCATAACGGGACGTCTCAAGTCTTGTACTCAGTGCCCCGACCCATTAAGGGCAGTGTGCCAAATGACTTCCTCACCACCCCGTCTGCCTGTGACACTAGAGAAAATTACAATACAAACGGGAACCATTCAGTCCCTTTATCTCTACTACCCTTCTGTGAAACAATTCTCCTGCTCCTTTCAACCGAGCCCACGGTATTCCAGGAAAGATTCCAGGATGGACGGAGCATTGGCTGATTGGCAGGAGGCAAAGAGTGGGGATAAAGGGGGCCTTTACCAGTCGGCTGCCGGTGACCAACGGTGTTCAGTGGGTGTCAGTTGGGACTGCTTTTTTATGTTGTGCATCAGTGATTCGGATGATGGAATTGATGGCTTTGTGACCAAGATTGCGAATGATACGAAGATGGGTGGGGAGGGGGCGCAGGTAGCGTTGAGGAAGCAGAAGGACTGGGACAGGAGAATGGGAAAATGGAGTGACAGATGGAATAGTGTCGGGAGGTGCATGGTCATACATTTTGGCAGAAGGAATAAAAGCTTAGAGTATATACTAAACAGGGAAAATATTCAAAAATCCAAGGTGCAAAGGGACTTGGGAGGCCACGTGTAGGATTCCCAAAAGGTCAGCTTGCAGGTTGAGATGATGTTTGCATTCATTTCGAGAGGACCAGAATATAAAAATAAGGCTGTAATGCTGAGGCTTTATAAGGCACTGGTGAGGTCTCACTTGCAGTATTGTGAGCAGCTTTGGCCCCTTTATTTAAGAAAGGATACGCTGACATTGGAGAAGGTTCGGAGGAGGTTCACCAGAATGATTCCAGGAATAAAATGGTTAACATAGGGAGCCGGGGAATTATGGCTGTTGGCCTTTACTCGCTGGTTTAGGAGAATGGGGGAGGGGGGGAGAAAAAAACACATTGAAATCTATTGAATATTGTAAGGCCTAGATAGAGTGGACCTGGAGAGGATCTTTCCTATAGTGGGGTAGTCTAGGATGAGAGGGCACAACCCCAGAATGGAGTGCCATCCACTCAGAACAGAGACTAGGAGGAATTTCTTTACCCAGGTGAGGATGAATCTGTAGAATTCATTGTGGAGGTCCAGTCATTGGGTATATTTAAAAACAGAGGTTGATAGGTTCTTGATTAGCTAGGGTGTCAAAGATTACGGGGAGAAGGCAGGAGAATGGGGTTGAGGGGGATAATAATTCAGCCATGATGGAATGGCAGCAGCAGACTCGATGGGCCAAATGGTCTGTCCCTAGGTCGCATGATGGAACCTGCTTTCCAGTGCCCAGAGGCCAGCGCCAAACGATGGGCGAGGAGGCAGTTGGGCGGGGTTTAAGTAAGCAGATCAGACCAGAATGGTCCTGGTTTAACGCACCACAGGTGAATTATCAGACCGCTAGGCTTCTCAGCGAGCGACGTTTCTGCGGAGCTGCGGAACATTTGCGGGAGGACTCACAGCGCTGGTGCAGATAAAGCTTCCGACGATAAACCAGAGGAGAATCGAGAGAGGCGCTGCTGGAATGAAGCAGCTATAGTCGAATAGCTGCAGATTCAAGGCTGCCTTAGGGAACCAGGCTGACCGGGAGCGCGGCTCTTGTCGAAGCAGAACGGAGTCTCACGCCTATGCCGCCGTCTCCACCGGCTTGCTAGGGTTTCTACTGATGCTGCTGGACAGAGTTCCAGCAACCGCCGTTTCCACTGCGCGCTCTTGCTGCTGGAGCTGCTAGTGATGAGGCCGAGCGGTGTGCGAAAAGCAGCGGGTTAGCCCGGGTGTTTCTACTTGTGGCCTGTGGGCCAGGGCTCCGCAGCCGCTGCTGGTGTGGCCGAACGGTGCTGGTGCAGCCGGGGGACTCCCGTAGCTGCTGCTGGTCCAACGGTGGTGGTTAAGGGCCAAGCCTCGAGCGGTTGCTGCTGCTGGTGTCAGGTTTTTCTGCTGCTGCAGCTGGGCGGCCTTCTGGCCATGACTCCCGCGGCTCCAGTCGCTACCGGTGAAGCCGAGGGATGCTGCTGGTCACCGGTGGAGCAGGCTGCTGGCGACGGCGTTGCTGCTGGGGCTGCTGATCTATGAGCTGCTGTCCGGTAGAGCCGGGGGGGCAGGTGGTGAGGGAGCTCAAGGTGCTGCTGGGGAGCTGCACGAAGAGCAGAACTGCTGCTGGTTTACTCGTGCAGAGATGCTGTTGGGAATCTGGAGTGGGTGCTGGGCCAGCTGGGAGGACAGACGCTGCAGCGTTGTTGGCGTACAGGCTGCTGTATCACGAACTGGAACTGCTGTGGTGCAGGGGCTGTGAGGACTGAAGCGCTACTGGAACTGCTGGTTTACCAACTGGACCTGCACGGACTGCCAGGACCACTGCGCTTCCGAGGACGGTCGGGAAGGACTCACACTTTTCACCCCTCCCCCAGCTATCCGGGCTCGGACACAGACAAAGGAAGCCGCTCTCATCACCGACCTCCCCCC